>NC_058131.1:86402893-86416552 GCF_016433145.1 Gracilinanus agilis
AAAGGAAAGGAAAGGAAAGGAAAGAAAAGGAAAGGAAAGGAAAGAAAGGAAAGGTAAGAAAGGAAAGGAAAGAAAGGAAAGGAAAAAGGAGAGGACAGGAGAGGACAGGAGAGGAGAGGAGAGGACAGGAGAGGAGAGGAGAGGACAGGAGAGGAGAGGAGAGGAAAGGAAAGGAAAGGAAAGGAGCTAAGAATCTGAATCTTAGTGGAGAAAAAAAATCAGAGCTGAAATTTGAACCTTAGTCTTTGACCCTTATGTCAACTCTATCCACTAAAACATGCCATAAGCATGAAATATATACATCTACATTGTCATATGTGTCCATATAAAATATACTTGCATATACATATTACAATTGGGTTCAACGATAAAAAAGATGATAAAAATTAGCATTGTCCATCCATTCTTCTCCGTGCTCAGCAAACTCTCTTAGCACAGTCACTACTGACACCCTCCTCGGAATACACTTTCTTTGGCTTACAGGCTCTGAGCATGTGACATCAGAAGGTCTGGCATTGCCATGGCAGCAGTCCCAAAGCAAGACAACAAAGCCTTTAGAACATAAAACTGTCCGGTTTGCAGCCCTCGACAAGGCAGTCAGAGCTCAAAACAGAATTCCATTTTCATTTCAGCATCAGGATAAAGTTTCCAATCTATTTCTTAATTTCAGAACATCATTCTCCTATTTGAGGGCAAAGTAAATCACTTTTCCAAGGCGCATTTGAGATGAAAAGGTATTCTATAAGAAGATAATTACAGTAAACCCTTTTTAATACAGGGAGATTATTGGGCCAGCTACCAGAAATCAAGAAATATTTATAATCACATCCAACTGTGGACTTTCATCTATAAATCTAAACAGAAAACTCTAATCCTACAGTCTGTAAGCTGATGCCATGCCTATATATGGTCACAGCGCTCTTAAAAAGAGGGGGTGGGGAGAAACAGATGCTATGCTGCTTACACTGTGTATATATGTTTTACTGCAGGGATCTGTTAACCTCCGCAAAATTTACAAGTACGAGATCATTAATCAGCTTTACCCAAGCACACGTCATGCTTTCCATTTTAAGAGGCCACAGAACTCCCTCCTCCCTAAGGGAAGGCTCACTGTTTGTAACACCAAAGTTCTTCCCAGACTTTCTTAGAAAAGGATGTCTTAGACCACATAAAAGTGGGCTGGATTCCACCTTCAGTGGGCTTGAAAAACTCACCCAGATGAAGGCAGAAGGTGGGATTTATTCTTGTGCCTGCCCCGTCACCCATCTCCTCTGCCTTCTGGCCACGAAGGATGTTTCCTATGAGCTTTCTAAAAGTCTATTTGGAATTTGCAACATTTTCCACCCTTCTATCCGGGGCTCCTGGTCTCTTCCAAGCTGAGTTTGTAGAAATGGGAAACTTGTAAAACAGTACCAACTTTTCCTTAGCTGACACATAATTGTTTATAGAATGCATTTGAAAAAAATGTTTCATTCATGCCCCATGTGTAATGGTGGAAAAGTCATTATCTCAGGTTTGGCTTTTAATATATATATAGAGAGAAGGTAAATTGCCTCAGACACTGGCAAGGGACCTCTTGGAGGAGCGAATGGGTATGGGGAGAATGACTAAGGGGAAAAAAGGAATTCATGCAGAACACTAGCACTGAGTAGCCTACTAGAGCACAGTCATTGGGAATGGAGGTTTGTCCAGCACCAAGTCTGCAAGATCAGTTTATATTCCAACACTTTAATTTGTAGAATAAAGACAAGAGAAGCTTTTCATTTTATATGATCCTTGAGTTCCTTGGCAACAGGCTCATTTTTTTTTGTTTTGTTTTTTTGGCATATAAGGCTGTCTCCTCAGATGGCGGCTATTATTAGGTTTTAAGCTGTTATAGTGGTAAGGGTGAGATTATAAATGTACAAATGCCATGAAATGAAAAATTAAAGTTTTTGACTTAGTATATTATTCTCTGACCCCTTTCTAAGACAGAGAAAGGCAATATGGCTTGGTGAAAAGAGCACGGAGATCTGGGATCAGAAAATCAACATCTGAACTCAGTTACCAACTAGCAATTGAGGAACTGGGTAGGTCATTTTTCTGAGACTCACATTTAACATCTTTATAATGAGGTTGATTTTTTTTTTTTTACTCTTTGAAAACTTCATTTCATTATGATCAAATAAGATAACACATGTAAGGTGCTTAAAGTTCCATATTAATGTCAACTGCATTGAGCTTTGTGTTTGAGTTTGTGAGCATATGTATTTTCTCCCTGAAGTCTGCCTACTTTTTTTTTTTTTACAATTTTTACCAATAAGCCAATCCTATAGAATAAAACTCAATGATTATAGAATTTTATTTATTATATTATTATAGAAACTTCATGGTCTATTTTAAGATCATGCCAAAGAATTAAATTTTAAAGAAAATTTATGAAACAAGAAAGACCATCTATAAAACTTTTTTTAAATTTGAATATTTGATATTTATGAGTTATACCTGCTTGTTCCTTCCTTCCTCTTCTCTATCTCCTGGCTTTAAGTTTCAGCTAAACCCAGTCTTTTCCAACTTCTACAGGCTGCCTCTAATTCTAACCTTAAATCTAGCATCTTTTATTATTTATCTACAATTTTCCTTGTATAACTTGGTTGTACCTAGTTGTATAAGTTATCTTCTTGAGACTATGAGGTTCTTGAGAACAAAGACTCTTTCATCTTTCTTTGTATCTCCAGAGTTTAGCCCAGTGGCTGGCACATAAAAGGTGCTTAATAAATGTTTGTTATCTGAATTATGGAGTGGGTGGTTCCCTAAACATAGATGCTGCTCATCTTTTGAAAAGTATCAGCAACAGTGGTCATAGGTGAAGGACTCAAAGAAAGTCAGCTATTTGGGGACCTAGATTCACTTCAGTTAATAAATGTGTAGCTCTGAGATGTTTTGGACCAATTGATCAGGTAACACTTAAAACTCTTGACATTTCCCCAAGGGAGATTATCATCCTCACCTAGATAAGATTAAAGTAGGATCAATGGTGAAGATAAAGTTTTAGGAATTAGTAAACACATTCTAGGCTGATTGTCCTGCTAACTAGCTGTGTGACTTTGAGCTAGTCATTTAATTTTGCTAGTCCAAAGGTTTCTCATCTACAATGAAGGTCCAGGACTAAGTGAATTTCCAAGTCATTTCCAACTCTTAGATGGTTTAGCTAATTGAGCTAAATTTGTATTTTTGGAATGCCTTTAAACTAGATTTCTTTGATTTGTGTAAATTTAAAAACAATATGTAAAAATGTGAATAGATAAATAACATTACCTTTGCATACTACATTTAGTAAGGTGGTATAGTTGTTGCTGCTTAGTCATTTCAGCCATTTCCAATTCTTGGTAACCTCTATGGGATTTTTCTAGGCAAAGATATTGGAGTGGTTTACCATTTCCTTCTCCAGCTAATTTTACAAATGATGAAAGTAAGACAAACAGGGTTAAGTGATTTGTCCAGAGTCGTGCACAGCTAGGAAGTATCACAGGTCAGATTTGAACTCAAGAATTTGAGTCGTCTGGACTCCAGACCTGACTCTCCACTCACTATATGCAGCCTAGATGGTATAGTAGAGCATTGTATTTTAAGTATTGTATTTCAGTTCTGGAAGATCTGACTTTAAATCCATTCTCACACTCTTTATTAGCTGTTGGACTCTGAGTAAGTCATTTATCCTGTCAGGCTCATTTTCCTTATCTGTAAAATGGGGATGATAGTTGTACCTCCCAAGATGCTTCAAAACCTTAGAAGTATGACATAAATTCCAATTATTTTTTAAATGTTCCCTCAGGATATTAACAATAATAACTGAATTCATGGAGTGTTTTAAAGGATAGAAAGCAACTTTAAGCACATCATATCATTCTATTATCACAATTATCCTATGATGTAGACAGTATAAGCATTCTTATTATTTTACAGATAAAGAAAATGAGTCTCAGAGAAGTTGTGACTTGTCTGTGATCACATCTAGTGAATTTTTTGTTACAAGATTTGAACCCAACTTTTCCTCATTAACAATCCAGAATTTTACTATGATATTTTTATTTTCATAAAAAGGGTTAAACCTTGTAAAAATAACCACTAAAAATCAAAGGTGTCCTAAAGAAAACTTTATGTTTGAAGTTTAATTTCATAACTCTGAAGGTATATTTATTTGACAAAGTGATCCCTCTAATAATTATTATTACTGTTATTTATAAGATAAAATTATCAAAACAAGAATGAGAATTTATTTTTGAGCAGTGTCTTTAATGGAGTCACCTATCTCTGGTTCCCAAAAATGAATTTAAATAGACAAGTAAGAACAGACTGGAAAGGACAATCACCAAAATCTCATTGTTGTTTTGAAAAAAATACTTGATGCTATGCTTGAGCTGATGTTTGTCTCAGCAAATAGCTAATATTTTAAAGGAATTTAGATGTTCTAGCAATTGTTGCCATTTAATGGGCCAAACCAGAGTGAAATAAATCTGCCTTCCAAGTCATGAAATTAAACCTTCTCGGATATAAAGATGTCTGCTTCACACAAATACTTCTGAAAATATGTCCCTGAACATCAGTACTTTTTTTCCAACTGATATTGATTGTTTTCTTTTTTCTTTTTCAATACAGCTAGAAACTCCTAAGCCAGTCTAAGCCTAGGGAACAATTTTTTAATCAATTAATGTGTCCCCAGGAAGTCCATTGAGCAGTTCCTCTTAGTTTTAGGATATCCCCTGTAGCTTTTTCTTGGCCCTGGTTAAATGCTAGTTTTGCCAGTTCCTTTTTTTTTTATGAGGGATGAAATTTATTTTTCTTTTATTTGACCTAGTTTAAAATCTTATAGTTTTAATTGTGTCAAATTTTAGCTAAGAAATTGCAAGGTGACACCATGCTTTAGGATTAATGGATGAGGGGAGATCAAGAGATTTAAACAATTGCTTTATACTTAACCTCTCTTTTTAAAATATGGTATTATTGTTGGAACTATAGAGATGCAGCCAGAGAGGATAAAGGAACTACAAGATTTAGGAACTGATACTGCAACACTCCCTAGTTTTTATATTTCAGTACCCTTCTCTGCAAAAGACATTTGAATAGAGACTAGATTTTCCAGAACTCAAAAATTGTCTTCAGGATCTCAATCATTGCAACAGCCAGGCGACTTTCTGTTTATACCTTCTTTAATTACAGGGCTAGTCACTTAATTGTGAAGTTACATGACCTTCATTTATGTCCTTGACCACTGAAAATGTGTAGAAATGTCTTAGCAATGCTTTCAGTTCTCCTTTCTCAGGGGATCCTGCCCCAGGCTTCCTCCACCCTATAGGGTTAAACCTCTTCTAAACCCTTAGGTAAAAGGAGTCTATCCCTCCTAAACACCTCATGGAATTTTGCTTATAACTCACTTTTGAGATGATCACATTGTCCTCTATGTAATGATTATTTGTATATTTATCCATTCCCACATTGGAAAAGTGAGTTGTACCTAGCAACAGGAGACACTGACAAAACTTGATTGACCAAGATCAATTAATTTGATATCTCTTAACCTCAATTTTCTCATCTATCAAATAGGGATATTGTCTATAATATCTATATTGGAGAGTTGTGAGAATTAAATGAGATCATGCATGGAAAGCATTCACAAATTGTAATTTGGCGTGTAAGTATTAGGTATTATCAATCAACGAAATTTATTAAATGCTTATTATGAAAACTAGGGATACAGAGAATGGAAACAAGAACCCTTGACCTCAAGAAGCTCTCATTCTAAAGGGAGAGACAAGATACAAAGAATAAAGGGATTGCTGTAATATAGGAAATAATGAATACAGGGAGGAAACAAGCACTAAATACTGTAAAAATTTTGTATAATTTGATCCTTGCTATCCTAGAAGGTGTTATTATTATTCACTTGTTTCAGTTGTGTTTGACTTTTTGTGACCCTATTTGGAATTTCCTTGGCAAAGAGACTAGAGTGGTTTGCCATTTCCTTTTCCACCACATTTCACAAATGAAGAAATCAAGGCAAATGGGATTAAATGACTTGCCCAGGATCACACAGCTAGTAAATATCTAAGGCAAAATCTTTATGTGTTCTATCCACTGTACCACCTAGGTGCCATGATAGTAGTAATTACTATTATCCTTATTTGTAGTTAAAAAAACTAAGGTAGATAGAGGTTAAGTGAGTTGCCCAGGGTCTCAGGGCTGATGTGTGAGATCATATTTAAACTCAGGTCTTCCTGACTCTGGGCTCAAGCACTCTGTCCATTATGTCACCTAGGTAGACTGGGAAATACAGAATCGTATAAGTTAAGTCATAGACTTTGCTAATACCTCTCGCTTTTCATTTTTACACAAAGAAATAGAGTTTATGGAAAATAAATTCTTTCCCTAAGGTCAAGGGGATAGCACAAGGTATGTTCCCCATCCAAGCTTAATATCATACTCCTGGACTTTCCAACACCAGGCTCATCCATGTGAAACTTATCTCTCTTATTATCTCTCCAAGTTGTGCTACTACTTCTGGATACCACCCACATCCCACTATTAGTGTTTACTATGTAGGACAGGTTTTTTTTTTTTGAGGGCACAATCATTTATGTCTGGACACTGAGAGCCAACTCTCACTTACACAGAGTGTAACTGGGATGCCATACAAAGGAAATCCTGATAAATCCAAAATAACTCCTGGCAACAATCTCCATGTCCCCTTTTCTAGAGTTGTCAGTTTTCTGGCAAATTTAACTATTGTGAATTTTATTTTCTTTGTTTGCATAGAAATGTGTGTATTCCAGGGTAGCAGAAAATGAAAATAGAAAATTTTAAAGTACTGCATCACCCACCAATTGGAAATCATCCCCATTCTACCCTCTAGAAAATCAAGAATTGGCTATGAAAATATAATCACATGGTGCCTTGGAAAAATTTCAGTGGATAATAGCCATCTGTACCTTAGTGCAAGTGTTCTTGTTCCTCTTGCGTGCGTGTCATAGGCTCCTTGGGCAGTCTGGTGAAGCCTGTGGCTCCCTTCTCAGAATAATGTATTTAAATGTATGAAATGAAATTCATAAGATTCAAAAGGAAAGCAATTACATGGAAATATAGTTATCAAAATATTTTTAAAATAAGTTTACAGAATGTGCTGTAAGAACTCCTTCCCTAGTAAGAAGTCTACACATATTCATCTGCCTAGCAGCATGAAGAGATCAATAAATGTATAGAAGGTGATCCTCTGTGGCTTTCCTGGATTGCATTCCATCTGATCTCAAGCAAAAAAAGTTCTATCTGGAAGTATCAGAGCTGGGAAATGTATCTTACTTAGAGACCTTGTTTCACTTGCAGTTGACATCTTTGCAAGGTGGGGAGAGGAGGAAGAATGAGTAAGATCTAATTAAAATTGAACTATGATGCATTTTTTTAAAATGAAAGATTCTCTGTTTATGACATGTTCCATGAGACACTATCACTGCTCTATTTTGGTCAAATACATATACCCTACAGAATGTTCAAGAGAGATCATTCAAATAATTATTCCATGGGTGGTTTACCAGTTTGCTAGTTTGTTCCCTGACTTCATCAGAAAGGGAACTGATGAATCCTGAGGCTTTATATAGCAGGGCATATTTTTTTTTAAAAAGAATAAGATAATTAGGTAGACTGATATTAAGCTCCTACTCTTCCCTGAATGAGATGACCAGCCGAATGCTTAACCATAGTAACTAGAAAGCCCAACCTAGGTTCTTCCAAGGAAATTCCCATACTTCCCAAACAGAAAACATTCAAACTAATTTGCTGGAGTTTGCTGTATTTAACATCTTAAACTATCAGGGAAGCCATTTTCTCTCATGTGCTGTAACACATTCTCTTCAAGGGCTCAGAGACAGATGCTCGAATAAAAATTTTTTTATTGGTTTAGGTTTGACTGAAGTCAGTGTTAATTATTCTACACTAACAGGCACTGCCAACTGGACTTGGTGCATGTTTCATCCAGATAAAGAAAAAAAACAAAGTAAATGATGGCAAGTGATAAGCTTCTACTTCTTTTACCTAGGCACTTATTAGAACTCTTTTCAGTGATTACAATTAATAGAATGTTCTGAGAAATGCGGGGCCCCAGAGAAGGTAGTGAACCATTTTAAAGGAGATTTGCACAATTTCTGGATGGTAAATTTCACTCACTGATTTGGCTATCCCTGGCTTTGGCCTCAGCACAGAACTGAGGGTTACCAGGTGTCCTACTTCTTTAGGGAATGTGCTACTTTTTAGCAAATCAGCCTATGTGCCAGCCTCAAAGTAGGACAATAAAAATGCCATTTTTTTTTCTGTGACACTTTGGGTCCTTTAGACATATGCATAATAATCATCACGAGAACAATATTGTATAATACATTTTAAAGAACACTGGACTACCTGTCAGAAGACCAGATTCTGGTTCCAGAGAACTCTGCCCTATATATATGTCATATATATTATATAATAATAACTAGCATTCACATAGTGCTTTTAAGATTTGTAAAGTCAAAATGTTACCTCATCTTATTTTTATATCAACTCCAGGAGAAAAGTGCTATTATTATCCTTACTTTACAGATAAAGAAACTGAGGCAAACTAAAGGTTGATTGAGAGGTAGAATTTGAACTCACATCTCTTCCTGATCCTGTGTTCCCCATTCTATCCACTTTACTACCTAGTTCCCTCATTCTGGAATATCTGGAATTATCTGGAATAATGGTTTCAGATTAGGGCACAACAGTTGATGAAGTGCAATAATAAACTGGAAAAACTTTAGGGAAAGACAATCAGACTAGTTTTCTCCCTCAAAGTCGTGATCTATGAAGAATCCATTAATGGTCTCTCAAGATCCAATGAAGAAGGGATTAGATTTGCTCTCTTTTTGGCCTTAGTGGGAAGAATGAAGAAAAAAAATGGATTGCAATATGGTAGAAAGAACAGACCTGCCTATCATACTTACCACCTGTGCACCCTTGGCCATATCACAGCCTTCTAAAGTCTCATTTTCTTCAGCTGAAAAAAAGGGAAGTTTGGGCTATAGAAGCCTCTGAAATCTCCCTTTTAGCTGGAAGTCTATGACCTAAATGCAATGGTGAAGAAGCAAATTTAGGTTGGATGAAAGGACATTTTTCTCAACTCTCAGAGTTGTCTAAAAAAGGTGCCTGAGGGGGGATTCTGATCCCCTTCCCTTGAGATGTCCAAGAAAGGAGCATATGGCATCCTTCTGAGTAGGTTATAAAGGTGCTAATCTTTGAGATACGATTTGGACTAGAGGGCCTTTGAGGTATCTTCTAGTAGAAATTCTCAAAATCTATTATTCTCTAATTGAGGAAGTTTAGCCTCCAGGAGAAAAACCAGGTGGGGGTAGCATGCAATCCTTTCCAATTATGAAAGCAGGGTTTCATTCATCTATATAGATCTCCAAGCTTAGAAGAATGGGGCAGCTAGGTGGTAGAATAGATAGAGTGCCAGGCCTGAAGTCAGAAAGGCATGAGTTCAAATCTAATCTCAGACACTTACCAGCTGTGTGACTCTTAGCAAGTCCCTTAACCCTGTTTTCTCCATTTCTTCATCTGTACAATTAGAAGGAGAGGGAAATGGCAAACAACCTCAGTATCTTTGCCAAGAAAATCCCAAATGGGGTCAGACATGACTGAACGACAACAAAGCTTAGAAGAATGCTTGACATGCATTTAAAAAAACATTCATTCATCTATTAATCCATTCATACCTCGCTCCATTCATTTAACATTTGAAGAATTTTCATGTCAGAAGGATTTAACTTATTCTGCTTGGCCCAGAAGGCCATACTTAAGATCAGTTGATCCAAAACCAAATGAGATCAATGATCAGTGATACAATACATAAAGCATTTAAGCACAGCACTGGGCATATCATAAGTGCGTCATAAATGCTAATTCCCTTACATTCCTTCCCAATATATATTTAACCAGTTTTCGGCTGAACTCAAAGGAGAATTTCCTATTAAGAGTCCTCTAGGATGAAAAGGGCTGTTTCATGGAGTTGTGAATTTTTCATTATTGAGAGTATTCACAGGTGAGCTCTTCATCATTTCGAGTATTTAGAGGTTGGATAATCACATGTTGGGGTTATTACAGTGGGGATCTGTGCTTTAGATTGGCTTTGACTTAATAATCTCTATAGTCCATTAAAACGCTATGTTTTGATGACCATTGGACATATAGCTTTTTCTGCTGACCTAGGCTCTTGAGTTAAAAGAAGAAGAAGAAAAAGGAACAGGTACAAAATAAGGATTTAATAAATATTATTGAATTAAGATGAAAATATTTAATTTCAAATCAAATTGAAAACCAGATCAATTCCACATTGTGCCTGCTCTATTAACTCCTATCTCTGCTTTGCTAAATTTATCACATAACTGAACTTCAAGCACACTAAATGGAGCAGTGAGGTCCCATCTCCTGAGTTTTCTTCATTTCTTCCAAACTCATCAGTCACATTAAGAACTATTTAAGATTAAGGGTGGGGGGTTGTTATACAAACTTGTTGATGAGCAATTTACTGTAATGTCACATGTCATATCTTCAGGACATACAGATGTCATCCGTGCCTTACCTATGGATCAGGGTGGGGAGAGTTTTTTCTTTCCTTTTAGAGTGAGAAAAGAGTCTCCTGACCTGTCAAACAACTGCTGTTAATAGGTATTTATTGATTTTTCCAAAGAATAGAGTTCATAAATTCAGTCATAATGACACAACAATAAATATAAAGGGAGAAAAGACTTAGAGCTGGGGGAGCCTTTAGAGGTCATTTAATCTAATCCACTCACTTTACAGACGAGGTAAATGAGCCACAGAAATCTTAAGTGCCTGAACCAGAGGCACACAGGTATGAAGAGATAGCATCAGATTTCAAATCCAGATCCTCTGACTTCTGTTATTCAGTTGTTTCAGCCATACTCTGATTCTTTGTGACCCCATTTAGAGTCTTCTTAGTAGATACTGGAGTGATTTGTCTTTTCCTTTTTCAGATTCTTCATTTTAGATGAAGAAACTGAGGCAAACATGTGAAGTGATGTGCAGGGTCACAAAGTTAGTAAGTGTCTGAGGTCAGATTTGTACTCAGTTCTTCCTGACTCCAGCCTGATGCTCTCTCCACTGCACCACCTAGCTGCCCCAGTTCTCTGTCTGGTTCCCAATATTCTTTCCACTCTACCACCTGGATCATTTTTTATGTTACAGAAACAGAAGTCTGAGCATATCACTTCCCTCCCCCAGAATTTCAGTGGCTCCCTACTTCCTCTAAGATAAAATACAAATCACTCAGGTTGGCATTGAAAGTCCTTGACAGTCTAATGCCCATCACCTACCTTTCCAGACTCATTTCCCTTTACCTTCCTGCTCACAAGATTTGTTCTAGTACGCTAGTCTACTTTTACAAACCCAACTTGTTCTCTCTCTCCTGCTTCCTGGCTTTGAATAGACTGCTATCTCTAGGACAGACTCCTTCCCTTGTACCTCTTAAAACCCTCAGCTTATTTCTGAACTCAGTTCATGTGCCATATTCTATGGGAAGCCATTCCTGATCGTTTTACTTTTTTGATGTCTCCTTCTTCCTCAAATGACCTTTTATACTGTCTCTCTGTATAATGTTGTATCCTCCAGGTAAATGTAAGTTCCCTGAGAGAATGGTCTTTTTCTTTTTCATTTATCTTTCATCTAACACCAGAGGTCAATATTTTCATCAGTGGTTAGCACAATGTTTTGTACATACCTTATAAGCAATAGTTTTTAGATTGGATTGCCTTAGATTCCTTAGTGAGGCTTTGGTATGTATAAGTATTCAAGAGAGTCTCTTTTTTTGTCTTTAAATATATCCCTCTTCCAAATTCCCTTATTTCCATGAAAGATATCACAATTACTTCAGTCTTCCAGGCTCTTAATCTTGATATCTTTTATTGTTCTGATGTGTCTGATTTTTTGTGACTCCCATGGACCATACTTTCTACGAGGTTTTCTTGGCAAAGTTATTGGGGTGGTTTGGCATTTCTTGCTCCAGTAGATAAAGGAAAAAAAGAGAGATCAAGTGACTTTCCCAGGGTCACACAGCTAGTCTTTCAGACCCAGTTTTGGATTCAGGTTTTCCTGACTCCAGGATCATTATTCTATCCACTGAGTCATCTATATTAGCTAAGAGTAATTGTCTTTTCCCTCTCTCTCACCCCACCTATTCAGTCCATTGCTAAATTTTATTGATCCTACCCCAACAATGTCTCTTTTGCAGCTGGCCCCTTCGTTCTACTCACATAGTCACTACCTTCGTTCAAGCTTATTATCTCCTGCTTCGATTATTTTGAAAGCCTCCTAATTGGTCTGACTCAAAGTTCTCACCACTGCAGTTCTTCCTCCACACTGCTGGCAAGGGGATTTTCCTTAAGCTCAAATATGACCATGTGATTCTTTGACTCTGGTGAATGAACTCCAGTGACTTCATGTTGCCTCGTGGATAAAATATAAACTTCTCTGTTTAGCTTTTATAAATCTACCCATCATGGACCCAAATTCTCCAACCTTGTACACTCCACCTCCTCCTCCACTCTGCAACAGCTGAACAGGTCATTTATGTTCCTTAGGTACTATATCCCACCCACTCTCTCTGTGGCTTCAACCCCACCACCATGTGTGGAATCCACTCCCTCTCTGCTTTTGATTCAGAAAATATATTTCTATGTTTCCATGTAACATATAACATATTAATTTTTTTCAGAAAATATCTTTCACTTTAAGATGCAGTCCAAGTACCCTGAAGCCTGTCCCAATCCTCATAACTTTTCTCCCAAACCACTATGTATACGAATACTTTCTACCTCTTGTCTTTTATATTTAATCAATATCTACTTATAACATGTTCTCCTTTCCTCATTTGAATTCATCTTTTATTCCTCTTATTTCAGTGTTCAATTTCAACATTTCAACCTCTCTCACCACTTCATTTAACAGATGAAAAAACTGAAACTAAAATATGTTTTGTGGCTTTCCCATGGTCATAAAGAAAATATCCATGGCAGGATTTCAACTCAGTTCTTCCTAACTCTAAGCTTCATACTTTGCCTCCATGCTTGGGGATCTATTCGATCCTTAATAAATACTTGTGGATTGACCAATGGATTCAAAGAATTCTGTGTCTCTAGGGGTTTTGATTAAGGTAGAATGATTTAACAAATCCTTGATGACTCCTCACTGAATGACATTTGAAAGAGTTTTGCAACATACCTAATGGGAAGTGAGCATAGTTTTAGGCAACTTTTGCTGCAGGATGTTCCTGTATGTTTCTATATCACCACATATAACCCCAGGAGAACCAATCAGAGATAACTCATTCTCTTTTTCACTTCCTCAGTTCATGTGCATTTGTGGTATTTTGTCTCCTTGTCATGTCTCCAAAGAGACAAAAAGGCAGACAAATGGAAGGACAGACAGATGGATGACAGAGAGAGAAAAAGATGGAGAGAGCAAGAAAGGGAGAAACAGACACAAAGAGACAGAGACAGAGAAACTAGTCAGAAACTAGATAGTCAGGGAGGTGGAGAATATTAGAGAACCGAGAGAGAGAGAGAGAGAGAGAGAGAGAGAGAGAGAGAGAGAGAGAGA
>NC_058131.1:86417023-86436941 GCF_016433145.1 Gracilinanus agilis
AGAGAGAGAGAGAGAGAGAGAGAGAGAGAGAGAGAGAGAGAGAGAGACAGAGAGACAGAGAGACAGAGAGACAGAGAGAAGAGGGTAGGACTGAGTTTTTTGGTAAGAAGAATAGTTTCTGGCTTTCTGAGTCTTGTTCACATGATTTTCCCCACCCAGTTTTTAAGTAGTATTTTCCTCTCATTAAAATGTCAAGGGAATATTCAGGATACAACCTGCATCTGTGGGAACCACACTCAGATCTATAAATGGCATATGCAAAAGTTTTCTTGAAACGGCTCTCCAAATATTGTTAATAATAACAATTAAGCATAAAAATAAAGGCTATTCGGCCTCCGTATGTGAAGTCCACAAGTGCTCCCCAAACTAGTTTGGTAATAATTTAAGCTCAACAGGGTTGGAGCGGGGGAGGGAGAGGCTAAAAAAACTGCCTTTTAAAACACCAAATGAAAATCCAAAAATGAATGAAAAGCAATCACTGGGAATGCCAAGCATTAATATCTGGTCATGCTAATTTTACCAATTTACATTCAAGCAAATGGCATTACAAATCAGAGAAAGTGTAATTAGTGATGGAAAATGGATAGATTTGTGTCCTTGGAACCAGGGAAATATGCATTTGGAGCCTAACTCATGTTTATTAGATATTGATTATGGGCAAGGTATTTAGATTCCCTGGAACTTAGTTTACTCTTCTGTAAAACAGGAAAATTAATGCCATTTATTTCATAAAACTGTCATGAGGATAAAATTACACACTTGAAAAGAACTTTGCAAACCACAAAACGCAAAATAAATTTCAACTACCCTCCTGATTATGCAATTTAAGGTTTCTAAATCACAATTTACCTTACTGGGCATAAGCTATTCCCTTATCCTCTCCACCTTACTGGAATTAATGATAATTAAATACAAAATGAAGTCTGAGGTAGAATCATAAGCTGAGAGTATGTCAGTCCTCAAAACTTGAACAAACCAATAATTTCCTGTCCAGCCACTATCAAGAATGAGATATCTCTATACCTTAGTTTTTCAATTAATAAAAAAAGGACAATCTAACAAAAGCTATCCTATCTCCAAGTCCTCTTGTGGGGATATTTTGAAATGAGCTTTTTCAACTTCTTTGAGAAAAACTTTGTTATTAAGCATCGGGGAAACCAAAATAAATGCATTGATTAGAAATCTCTTGAAGGCTTGAGAGCTGATGTTTGAACATGAATGGCAATAAAATTCAAAGTTGGCTACACTGCTCTCTACTTGATTTAAAAAGTAAGGTACTATTATTACTGAAGGAGCAGCTAGATGACACAATAGACAGAGTAAGGGTTTGGGGATTAGGAAAAACTGAGTTCAAACCTGGCCTCAGACACTACCTAGCTATGTGACTTTGGGTGAGTCACTTAACCCTATTTGCCTCAGTTTCCTCCTCTGTAAAATGAGCTGAAGAAGGAAATGGCAAGCAACTCAGGAATCTTTGCTAAGAAAGCCCCAAATGGAGTTGTGAAGAGTTGGACATGACTGAACAGCAATATTCATTAGAGTTGAAAAACTTTTTGAAATACACCCACTGCAATTACCATTGGTGAGATATAGTGGGTGGTCACTTTTAACAATGTCTCCTTTTATTTAGTAATCCAGTCACATGTGGCTACTACATATAATCAGTTTTCTACAGGTCAAACTTCTAACTCATATTTAATTTAGTTCCTGATACTATAGTTTGCGCTAAAGGTCAACTAAATAATCATAAAATGTCAAGTCCCTAGAATCCTACTTAGCAATTGCCAAATAATATGATAATTAATATCTAGTGCTCCCTTTATTGAGAGCAGGCTTTCTCTTTTTTTCCCGAAATATGAGGTGAATGGAGATGTCACCTCAAGGGAAGAAAAGCTATCTACATTATCTTCTGATATTAAATGGGAAAAGTCTGATCCTTTTATCTTCTGTTTTGCATTTAGATATCCCAATCTCATCATCACAACTTTAGTGTTTTTTTTTCCTCTTTATAAGTCCTCAGTTGTCCCAAATGGAATATTTTTCCTCAAAATACTGATTTATGTTACTTAGTATCTCCTCTGATAGACCATATCACTTTCCCACATATACAAGAAAAAGCTCATGCTTAGTTTTTCTTGGTCCTGACATTTATTTAAAATAGTTCCTCTGAGTATCACCCAGTCCAGCTTGAGAAGAAGAGAAAGTGATGATTATCTCCATGGACTATATAGACCTAATTAACCTAAATCATATAATAATAATATTATAATAAACAATAATATAATTAACATGATATTAATAGAAATAATAAAATATTACAAATAATATGATATAATAATAATAAATCTTAAATCATATAATAAGAAATCATTGCTGCTGACATAAAAAAAGCGTGCTATGTTTAGAGTGGAATTTCTGGTTTCTCTCCCTGTTCCTCCACATACCTCTAACCTCTAGCCTTGACACTCCCTATTTCTAGGTTGTCCAAATCAGAGTCAGGCTCCTGAGTATATCTGAGGATGTGCTCTAAGGAGTGTTTGAATGGTTCCTCTCTCCGAAATTCCAAAGGAAGATTTAATTTCCAAGGGTAGACCTTGCATTCCTAATTAAAATGCAGATACCCCTGGGAGGATGGGGATGGGGGCCCACTTTTAAAGCTCTATCAGCTAACATCTTACTGAAGTTTGAGCTCGAGGCTCCCTAAAAGATAAAGAGTTAGATGAAGAGCAAAAATCAATCAGTATAAAGCCAGGAACAGGGAAGAGAGAAATGTGAGTGAGAAAAAGTGATAAAATGGAAATTTGAAACATACCCTAAGCAGGCAAAGGACAGACTGAGTTCTCAGGGAATCTAGGTCACTTTTAATGGTCCATTTGGAATGAATCACTAACTTTGTCTGGAATCAACTTCTCCATCTAGAAAAGTTAAAGGTCAATACTAGCCTTTTCCATATATGCTATATAGATGGATCTGGGTATAATCATCCTTTGGATGTAAACTTCTCTCTTCCAGGTAATACATTAATATTTTAGGATATTCTGATATGATACAGTGAAGAAGGTCCTTCATTCATTTATTCATGCATGCATGCATGTATTCCTAAAGACAAAGCATTTATTAATGTCCATCCACTGTATCCAGAGAACTCTATCATGTTAGGGAAAGCTAAGACTAGAAATAGTAAAAAGGTAAAGAATTTCCATTCTGGAGAGGAAACTAGGTCATGAAAAAGGTATAACAATACCTCCAAAGAAAAGTTCAAAACAGGAACAGATGAATATTTTGACAAACTGTGGGAGTAGTGGATCGAAAGCCAAGTGTGAAGTCAAGAACATCTGAGTTTAAATCCAGCCACAGATACTTCCTAGGTGTATGACCATGGGCAAGTCACCTAACCTCTGTCAGTCTCACTTACCCCATTTGTTAAATAAGGATATTAAAATAAGGATCATAACCCTTCATCCCAGGTTTGTTGTGAGGATCAAATGAGATAATTATTATAAAGTACTTTGTAGTTAGCCCAGTGCATGGGGCATAGTAAGAGGTACATAAATGTTGGCCATCATCATCGTCATCATCGTTATTCAGATGAGTCTTATTATTATTATTTGATTCATCATTATTATTTAGAAGACTTGAGGGGAGCCTAGGATGATGACATATTTAAAATAGAGCATAGTGAAAAGGTTAAAAGCAGTCACTGTAAGCAAAAAATCAAGATTCTCCAGATTCTTTGGAGAACCAAGATATGACAATTCAATCCTTATCATTCATTTAAAGTCAAAGTTAAAAATGACATCAGTTGTTCAGTTATGCCTGCCTCTTTGTGGCTCCATTCTAGGAGTTATCTTAACAAAGATGCTGGATTGGTTTGCCAATTCCTTCTCCTGTTCATTTTATAGATGAAGAGCCGAGGTAAACAGGATTAAGTGGCTTGCCTTGGGTCACATAGCTAATAAGTATCTGATGTCAGATTTGAACTCTGATAGTGGTCTAACCACTGTGCCAGCTAGCCGCCTCAAAATGAAATCTCTGAGTGACAAAGAAGTAGTGTTAGAGTGATCAAGCATTTAACAACTAATTCCTCCCCGTGTCACACTCAACAAGGGATGAGGTCTGGGAGATGCGATCCCACGCAATCTACCTGAACATCCGAGGACAGAGCTGGAGCAGAAAAAAGCAATGTGATAAGAAGTCATGTTCAGACAGAGCTTTTCCATTTATGAAGTCAAGCTTCTATCCAGATGGGTAATAAACAGATGCATGAAAATTTTAAAAGCCACACATTTTTCAGCTGGGTTCATTTTGCCTTAGTTTCATCTCTGGAACAAAGCATTCATGTTTAATGAGGATAGGCTAGTCTCCATTGTCTAGTATTTAGTATGTGGGCTGTCCAACTGTCTCTTTCTTTTTTTTAATTGACATGAATGCAGTTTAACTAAAATGCTCTTGGGCTGTTGATCACCACAAACCACTTCTTTGGCTGGCTCCCCTGCCTCTTTGAAAAGTGTGTTGCTTAGGCCACAAGATCAATATAACCAAAATAATCATTGAGCTGCTCCCATAAACCTCCCATAAAAAATACCTCGGTCATTCAGGTACATCAAGTAATACACATAGGCCGAGTGAGGCGTAGACTAAGTGATCGCATGACCTTTACTAGTATCCAGGGAAAGATGGGTTCTTTTAAAATAGAAAACACTTCAAAAAGTCTATCACACAAAGTACGATATTCCTGATTGTGGGTATTCTTTCCACCCTCTTTCTTTGTGTTTGCTCTTTCTCTGAATGTGTCTTTCATTTGAGAGATGCAAAAACTATTGAGAGTTCTTTACTATAATATTGGCAAAAAAACTAAAAATTCTCTGGCTCAGATAAAGCTTAGATCTGTACAGATGCTACAAACTTGTATAGAGCGTAATTATAAATACATATCTGGGGAATAGCTATGAAAAGCAGCTATAAAGGGCTGAGTCAAGGATATATGGGCTCAGGACCTATCTTTGAAACATTGAACTGGAGTTTTTATACTGGGAGTCCCTTAAAATTTATACCTTTTAAAAACATTACTATCTCTTTTGAGGCAACCTATGTGGTGGAGAGGATATAGTGCTAGGCATGAAGTCAGGAATACGAGTTAAAATCCATCCTCAGATTCTTACTAGCTACATGACTGTGGGCAAGTCATTTGTCCTCTATTTGACTCACTTTCCTCAATTCGAAATGGCGTTAATAATAGTATCTAACTCCTATCTCCCAGGTTATTGTGAGATATCTGTAAAGCACTTAGCACAGTGACTGGCTTATAATAGGTGCTATGTACATGTTAACTTTCTTGATTTTATCCTTTCTTTCTTTCTTTCTCCCACCCTCCTCCTTCCTTAACTTCTTTGTTTCTTTTCTTATACATATACCACATAATCAGAAATTTAGTTTCTACAAGTATTTTAGGATGTATTGTTTGTTTTTTGGTAAATTCTCTTACAAGGTTCAATTCTAAGTACATATTTACATGATTCTTTTTCTTCCTTTCTTCTTTCCTTCCTTCTTTCCTTCCTTCCTTCCTTCCTTCCTTCCTTCCTTCCTTCCTTCCTTCCTTCCTTCTTTCCTTTCCTTCTTTCTTTCCTTCCTCTTTCTCTCCCTCCCTCCCTTCCTTCCTTCTACTATTATGACTACTTCTCATAATAATAATTCTACTATTCTGTCCTTTGTATCCAAACATAGTGCTGTTGACATGAGATTAGAGTTGACAGAGTTTAAAGCTTAGAGTTTACAAAGACCAATTATCAACTAAAAGAATTTAAAGATAAAGCAGATATTAACTAAGAAGAGATCTTTGGAGTATTCCACTTTTAGGGGGGGAAAGATTTAGCTAAATAATATAATCAAATATAAAAATCAAATATAGTATTCTCATTTGATTATGTGAAAATAGCTTCCTCCCCCCCCTACAAAAAAAAATCAAAACAACCCTTATCTTCTTTCTTAGAATCAATTCTAAGACAGGCAAGCAGCAAAGACTAGGCAGTTGGGATTAAGTGATTTGCTCAGTCACACAGTGAATAAGTGTCTGAAGCTAGATTTGAACCCTGGTTCTCTAGCCACTGTGCTACCTAGCTGCCCTTAAATAGCTTCTTCAACCACCAATGGTTATCCGCCTCAGAAAATTAGTTGGCATACAACCTCTACCCTAATCCCAATATCCACATATAGCACATGATCAGAAATTTAATTCCTACAAGTAGATATTTTAGGATGTATTATTTTTCTTTTGGTAAATTCTCTTACAAGGTTGAATTCTAAGTACGTATTTATGTATTATCACAGAAAAGGGGAATTGAGTATATAAATATTTATCAAATAAAAGCCATATTTTTATAAAGATATTTTGCTTAATTATAGGGGGGCATTAATTGACAAATTCTTATGAATGGTGATCCAGAATGGAAAACAAGATTTGAAAATTCATGAATTGGAGATAATGGTCAGACCTTAGATTCTTTTTTCCCCTCTTTCACTTAGTACATTTTAAAAGTGATTTAAAATTTGAGCTTATTCAGGTAAATATATGCTGCAAAGAAAGGGATGATTCTTATTTTTAAAAAAGTCCATAAACTGGGGAATGACTAAACAAACTAATATATAAATATAAGAGAATATTAGAATATAATAAGAAATGATATGAGGACTAATTTCAGTGAAATCTGTGAAGGTTTGTATGAAATAATGCAGAGTGCAGTGAACAGGAGAGGAAAACTTATACAGTAAAAACAGTTGTACAAATAAACAAATTTGGAAAACACTTAGATATGCCATGCCAAATAATCTATATAATGTCTGTATGTTTTTAATATTCTCATAGGCAAGTAAGATTTTTTTTTGAAAAAAAATATTGTTCTTCACTGTGTGCTTACTATGAATTTCATGATGTATTTCTGAAATAACATTATTCTCATGTTTTAATTTTGTAGGGTAGGAATAACTGATATAAAGTGCTGAGAAAATAATTAATAATTCTATCAGTGCTGACTCTCGTTTTCTAGACAAAGGATTTATGTAAATTGTCTAGGCTCATTAGGTGATAAAAGTAATGTAAAAGTTACCCTACATTTGTGCCCCACCACATGAAATCATGAGCAACATATGTCGCCTTGGCAAATTTTTATGATGAACCTCCTGCTTTCTCAACATTTGTATTTGACGTGTTCTCTCTTTCAAGGTTGGCTTTTTAATTCAGGGAACTGAACCAACCAAGTTGGGATCCAGAGAAAATACAGGATAATGCAAACGAAAATGAACCCAATGTACTTTTTAGTTAAATCAATCACAGACTGTACCAAAGTTGCTTTTTGAAAAATCATCCTATGAAACATCTGGAACCTAAGTCAGACATGTATGTACTCTAATACTGTTAAACAAGGGGAAAAATCTAAATGTCATCCAAATCTAACCTGAACTAAATTTGTAACTCATTTAGTTTGAGCTTCTGCTTTTATTTTTATTATAAATAAATTAGAAGGACCGTAAGATGGGTATAGAGTTAATAAAAATAGAACTTAGGAAATGTGCTCTAGCTGCAGATTTCTACTTAATAAAGGTTTTAAACATGTATTTTATAGAGAGCCTACATCAACATATATTATATATGTCCAGATTTTTATATACACACACAAGCATGCATGTATCTATCTATCTATATATATATAATATACATGGATCTATATAAGTATTTACATGTATGTTATACACATGCACACTCTGCATATGTTATATATGAAATACATTTACAAATGTAGGCATACATAGCATGCAAACAAATGTGCATTGTAGTATAAATTATATAGAGAAAATATGTGGACAGATATAACATATATAATATAGAGAGTATATATATTAACTATATATAATATAAAAATATAACTCTTTCTACATATCATTTTATCACTCCATCAGTGAAACTATATATGTGTACATGCAATTATGTATCCCTATTCATTTATGTCTAGGTCTATGATGTTGTGAATATAAGGAGCTACCAGTGTTAAAACCTCTCTCCAATGAAAAAAATCTGCAATGCATCTGAAACCATAATGTGAAATGGTTGGTGGGAGTCACAAAAGTCAAGTGGCACAGCATGACCTAATAGCTAGTATGTGTCAAAAGCTGGACTTGGAGTGAAACTTTGATTCTGGGACCTGTTTTTCTTTATAGACATGTATATGCTTATCCCTACATATACAAACATGTTTTGTTCCATCTAATTCTCTGGGTATGGATGTGTAAAATGCATCCACACTGTTTTACTGCTGATATATCCAGCTGATTATTTTTTTAACTCTTCAGGGATAATTTCTTCTGAAAGAAGCTATTAGATTGGAGAGATAATGAGAGGTAATATGGTATAATAGAATAAACTTTGGATTTGGAGTGAGCAGCCATGGGTCCGCTTACTGTCTGTGTAACATTGAAAACAGTCTCTTCCCCTCTGTAAGCTTCAGTTTCCTCAAAGGTAAAGTGAAGAAGTTGGATTAGATGACTTCTAGGTCCTTCTCGGCTTTAAAGCTATGTCCTGACTCTTCCATCTGGGTAATTTTTATTTTTATAGTTTTAAACCCTTAACTTCTATGTACTAGTTCCTTGGTGGAAGAGTGGTAAGGGTAGGCAATGGGGGTCAAGTGAGTTGCCCAAGGTCACACAGCTGGAAGTGTCTGAGGCCAGATTTGAACCTAGGACCTCCCGTCTCTAGGCCTGGCTCTCAATCCACTGAGCTACCTAGCTGCCCCCTATCTGGGTAATTTTTGAAGCAACAGGGATTTCTTTTAAACTATCTGATTGCAAAAAAAGAGGGTCACCTGAACTATGCTCTAACAAACCCTGATACTCCATTTAACATGTCCAGAGTCTTCATTTCTAATACTTCTCTCCTGCCTGAAAGATATGTGTTGTATTCAATAGGTAAGGAAACAGGGAGAAGACCCTGTTTTCTTGTTTGGATTGGATTGGGTTGGACCGCCCAACTACAAAAGAGAACCTATTCCTATGCTGAAAGAAAACCTAAAAGGATGTAAGAAGAGCTCAGTCTGACTCTAAATTCTGCATACATTTTTTTTCTCTCTCTGGACTTCAGTTTCTATATCTCTAAAACAAAGAAGACTGTTTAACTAGATAAATTGTCTTCTAGTTCTTTGCAGAGGGTAAAAACATATTTAGCTGATAGTTTCGGTCTTTTTTTTTTTTTTTTTTTGGCACCTTCAAGCCCTATCTATTAATTAATGTACGCTAGTGAGTGGGTTCCATTCAGTTAGCAAGTCTGACTGGCTCACAGACATCCAGTTCTTTATCCCCCATAAAAACTGTCAAATGTCACTTCTTGGCACTATTGAGTATTTGCTCTCAAAAATAGGAACAGGATCCTCTGAACTCCCCATCAGGAATTTCTCATCTCCTTCCTCTTGTTGAATCCAAACAGCAACGGGAAGGTGATTCTCCTGCTAAAACCTTTAGAGACTGGACTACATTTTCTTCCCATGTCACTTCCATATGTATACACTCATGCAAGTGAGGAGAGCCATTCAACTGCCAGATACATTAGACTTACTTCCAAGGAGATCTTTATCTTATTCATTTACATCAATTTTAATCATCTTGACCTGAACATTTTAGAGAATTTACTCCAAAAGAACAATTTAAAAAATTGAAAGATAAAAATTGAAAATGTTCTTTCAAAAAAAAAAAAAAGAATCGAACCAATTTGAAGTTAGCCTTAGTTTTACTAGGATTTCTTTTTTTCTCTCTCTCTCTCCGCAGCAGGAAGTTGTCAAGAGAAACAGAGCAGTAAACAATGAAGGTGCCACTGTTCTTTTGTGGTGATCTATTATCCCCTGGCTGGAGACAGCATGTTGCAGAGATGTTTCTAAAGAGATTATTGATAAAGCATGGGTACTTTATTAAAAGTATTTTTAAAAGTATTTCACTCACTATTTGCTTCCTCTTCCCTCACTAAATACTAACAAAAAACTATATAAAAACATTATTTTCATAACATGGATTTAGATTTGGAAGAGACCCTGGAGGCTGCTATTTCAGTCAAAACTCTTCCTTTCATGGAATAGGAGACCAAGACCAGAGAGTTCAATTGATTTTTTAAAGGTAACTCAGAACCTAAGTGATGGACGTAGGATTCATATTCAAGTCCTTTTACTCCAAATCCAGGACTCTTTTCTGGATATAATGGCTCCATAACCAGCTAGCTATCCACCACATATCCAGAAGTTACTATAACAGAGAGACCACTGACTGGACTTAAGATCAGGAGTCCAAGGTGGTACCCTCTGTTTTTTTCATTTGCCTACTGGTCATACAGTCCAAGAAAAGTAATTTAACTTATCAAGCCTCACTTCCTGCCATGGAAAAATCGAATAATAATAGCTATCACTAGTACCTCACAAAATTATCAGGAGGATAAAATGAATTCATGTAAATCTGAGAAATTTTTAGTGAAACCCTTTGTAACTTAAAAATACCATGTGAACATATAATATTATTATTACAAATATTCAGTTACTATTGTTATCCATGGGTAATGATGAGAAATATTAACACCCACTCACTTGAAAAAGAAGCACAAAGAACTAAATATTTTTCTAAAGATTTATTTAGTTGTTTGCCTCCTCTCTTACCTATATTAAGATAATCCAATTCTTCAGGATCAAAAGTAAACTAGAGCTTAGAGCTCTGCCTTCTGGCACACCATAGAGCATGGTTTAATCATATGACTGAGACACCAGGAATTTTACACCATCCAAAATAGCTGCTACTGTAAATCCTACTGGATTTATGGAGGTATTAGATCTTTCAGGAGTTTTTTTTTTCCCTCTTTACTCCCTGGAATTCTGACTTCATAGGAACTTAAGGCTAGAAGGAGCCTATGGCAGTCACATAAGAAAGGATATCTTGGGCAGAACTAGCCATAAACCAAAGGATCAGAGTATTGGAGATAAATGGGCTGGCAGAAGTCATGAAGTATAATCAGTACTGCCTAGCAATTCCTTCTTTCAACTCATCAAAAAGCAGTCTTCCAGATTCCATTTGAAGACTTTGATAAAGCATGGATACTTTTGAAGACTTTCAATGATAAGAAATTAACTACCTGTTTGTGCACCCTATTCAATTTTGGGGCAAGTGAAAGTACTGGGAAATAATTTTCCTTATATTGTATTGAAATCTGCCTTTCACCAACTTCCAACCTTTGGTCTTACTTCTGGCCTCTGGAGACAAGGAGGACAAACTTTATCCCTCTTCCACATGGCAGCCCTTGAAATACCTGACAGCTACAGGTCATCTCTAAGCTTTCTCTTACTGAAGCTGGGGACATGGTGGTCAAAGCAATATTGCCAAAGCAAATGTCTGACTCTCCTGCTTGGTATCCTCTAATGGCTCCCCATGCCCTCTAAGACCAAATACAAACTCCTCTGTTAGACATCTAAAGCCCTAACAACTTAGTTCCAGCACATCTTTAGTTCATCCAAGCTCAGTTTTATTCCTGATGCATAATCCTCTCCTTTCTCTGTGCTCCTCTACTGACTGTTCCTTATGCCTAGAATATACTTCCTCATAACTTCAACCTCTTAAAATCCCTAAGCTTCTTCAAAGCTCAGATCAAATACCATATCCAAAAGATGATATTTCCTTATTTCTCCAGCCACATCTCTCCACAAATTTAGCCTGGATTTATGGTTTTTATGTTGTTGTTGAGTTCTTTCAGTCCAATCTTGACTGACTATAACTGGTGTTTAATAAAGTTTGTTGGTTGACTAAACATCTTCAGTACTATCATATGGCATAGTTTCTAATCATTCAATTATCCTTGCTTACCCCGCAATAAACAGTTCCAGTTTAATTACATTTTTCCTAAAATATAGTTAGTAGAATTGAATATAATTCTCTAGGTATGGTCTATCCAGGATGAAGAACAGAAGTTTTATCACTCACTCAGTCTGGACATTCTCTCACATAGCACACCTTATGTCTGAATTACTCTTTTTGGTCTCCATATCATCCTCTTGGTTAATTTTGAGTTTATAGCTTCCTAAGCCCCCATATCTTTTTCAAACAAACGATTACTTTGCATCCTGCCTTTCTGCAGTTCCTTTTCAAAGAGCCAGTATAGTACAATGGCTAGAGAGCCAGCTACAAAGTCAGGAAGACTTGGCTTTGAGTCCTGCCTCCAACAATATTGACTATGTGCGTTAGTGCTCTAGGTCAGTGTTAAAACTCAAGTAGAAATAGATCCCAATGGACTTCATATTGACTTAGAAAATCACAAATTAACAATCTGTTATATTACATTCTTATTTATTTTGTCAAGTATTGCTTTAGTACATTTTAATTAAACTTGAGCTACACAGTCATTTTTCAGGGCAGTTGCCCAAGTTTAATATCTCTGCTCTAGGGAACTCTCTAAAAGTTGCAGAAAGAAGGTGATGACTTATACTGGCAGAGGGAATTTCCCCATTAGGGAGTTCCCTGTACCAATTAAAGGTCCAACTTTTGTCCCTAGGGATAAAACTAAAAATCAAGTGAATGACTTTAAATTTATTCCTATTCAATTTTATTATATTATCTTCTACCTATCCTTTTAGCTTATTATGAAAATTTAAGATCCTCTCTTTGTGTTATTCATCTCTGAGCATTCTGTCACCTACAAAATTGATTCAATATGACATCTATCTCCCCATCTCAATTCTAGATTTAAAAAATAAATTGTTGAACAGCAAAATCCCAAGGGAAGATCTTTGGGCACTCCACTAGAGACTTCCCTTCATACTCCTCTTTGGATCTGGTCAAAAAGTTTTGAATCAATTTTACAATACTATATTTTTACATTTTGTATCTCAGTTTTTTCCTTAAACATAATGTGAGATTATTAAATGCTTTGTATAAATTCAGATATATTACGCTTATAGTATGCCTCATATTTTTTAATCTAGTAAATCCTTCAATAAAGAGAAAAAAAGGTTAGTCATATTAAGTTAAGTTGGGAGCAATCTTAGAAATAGCTAATTCAAACCCTTCATTTTATGGATGAGTGAATCTTAGTGAAAAAATAGTGACTTTCTCTGTATCACAGGCCCTTAGTGTAGCAACTGTCACATAATAAATGGTTATTAAATGCCTATTGACTGGTCTTACTATACGGATCTTCCTAAGAGGATTGACCCAATGTCCTGGCTGTCTTCTTTAAGATCTTTTCACATTTTATAAGTAATGTCACTCTTGATATTGTAGTGATAATGTAAATACCTTTCATTTGAAAATGATGGCTATAACAAGCTGCATTTCAATTGTTGAGGTAGCTAATGATGACCTGAAGAATCTTATGCTTTCCTCGTAATTATTTTACTAAGAGGATTCTTTGTGATTGCCATTTTCAAGCTGTCATTGTCACACTCTCACTAGTATGATATGCACCGATAGTGAAATGTATCTACCTTCAAAACTGGACGAGGGGATATGGAACAGGAACAGTTCATTTGCAGAAATAGTTTGTATGGAAGGAAAGTAGTTCCGGGAACAGTGGTTTCAAAAACTGGAGATAGTGATAAGCTGATTTTTACCACTAAGGGAGGAGGGAGGAGCTGGGATGGATGGAGAGGGATGACAATTACCCTCCAGGTTAATATTATCATAGTTAGCTCCTATAGATAATCAGGCATTTAAGTATCCAATCACCTACTGATTGGACTTTTGACTTTTGTGTCTATTTCTGTATAATGAGAAAAGACATTATACCAAAAATAGATAAAGAGACCCATGCTATTTTGGAGAGGTGAATCAGCATATCAAATAGAAGTAAGATGAATATACTGGTAGATTAGTGTCAATATTGGTCTGATTTTCTTGGCCACTCTTCTGGAGACCAGGAATCCAAATGACTAACTTTTATTAGTTCCAACTTTTAACCCTACTTAATTATCTTATTCCCTCTACTTTTAAGTTTTACACAATTGTAACATCCAGATGGACAAAAATATCAAAATCCAAAAAGGAACTGAGCCTTCCTTTCCTTCTGATTGGCAGTGAAAGTGATTCTTTGATAAGCAGATGTCACTTCCCCTCTCATGGTTCTGGATAGCTTAGTGAGAAATTAGAACCACCTGTCAGGAAGGATATTAAGCAGATACTTTCTTGAGGGTAAGAGCCTGAAGTACGAAACAACAAATGCCCCATTTGAATTTCTTAAATCTTTCAATATTATATCATGGCTTTGGTTAGTTTCTCAAACAAACATTCAAGATCTAGAACTTTATTTTGCAGCATACCACTGCAGGAGTACTGAGAAAAAAACTGAGAATAAAATTCAGTATTTCCAAAATCAAAAGGAAGATTGTAAAACTACAAATATTATTCCTTTGCCCAGCTCTTCTAGTTCATATTTCAATCTATGAAAATAACCAGTCTTAACATTTGAGAATGAGGTAGTATGGTATTCCATTGCCATTTTCAATTTAAAACAATTTCCATCTTGCTCAGCTCCTCCTCACCACACATTTACAAGTATAAGGAGATGCTTCTGATATAAATATGCACATATAAGTGCATAATATATTAGACATATAAAATTATACATTAATAATATTATTATATATTGTAATTATTTAAACACTAATAAGTA
This sequence comes from Gracilinanus agilis, assembly GCF_016433145.1. Classification (NCBI taxonomy): domain Eukaryota; kingdom Metazoa; phylum Chordata; class Mammalia; order Didelphimorphia; family Didelphidae; genus Gracilinanus; species Gracilinanus agilis. The sequence continues at coordinate 86,431,698 of NC_058131.1, forward strand.
CAGAAAAAATATGAAATGGATTCTTTGAATTCTTTAGTTTGCCAAAATTTACCTTACATATTCTTAGAAAATATATCTGGCAATAAAGGAGGCAGGATGAAGAGAGAACTTGTTAGAATTCATGTTTTGTTTGCAGATTGGATTCCCTTACTGGCTTGAGAAAGCATGAGACACAAAATGGAATAAGTTCCTAAATAGCATCACCAAAATATTAATTAAATTCAGGATTAACAATTCCATTCTGACAGCCTTGGGTCCCAACTCTAGAGATGACAACAGCTTCCAGATGTATACAATCTCCCTTGGGTTCAATTAAATTTACCAAGCACCAATAAAGTCCATACTATATACAAGCATATAGAAAGAGAAAAATAAAATTGTTCTTGTGTTCTTTTGGCTGTTTAATACAGTTGGAGGGGTGTAGAGGATGAAAATGAGTCACAATTGTTTTCTCAGCAGTATAAACCCAATACATGGATAGACAATTTGATAAGCAGACAAGAGAGACAGACACAGACATATAAATAGACAGACATATAGATGGATAGATAGATAAATGGATAGATAGATAGATAGATAGATAGATAGATAGATAGATAGATAGATAGATAGATAGATAGATAGACATAGATGGATAGATAGATAGATAGACATAGATAAATAGATAGATGGATGGATAGATGGTAGATAGACATATATAAATAGATAGATGGATAGATAGATAGATAGATAGATAGATAGATAGATAGATAGATAGACAGATGGCTAGAAACCAATGTAACCAAAGTATATCAATGACAAGGGAAAATATATGGAAATAAATACCAGTCCATTTAGAGACAAAATTCCTAGAAAGCAGGTAATAGCAATCACTTCCAAGGGATATCTCGGGCACTGATAGGCAGACACAGTACAACCACATTACTGTATACTTTTTTAGTCTACCATTACAGATGTCAAAATATGTCTTTGAACATAATCTCATTATTCACAAAACAAATATTATAGTACTTGCTTATTTATATTTCTTAAAATCAGGCTTATTTCATGTTTCTTGGCATCCAGCATCAAAGTCATGTGGAATTTCTTCCTCTACACAGAAATAGTCTTCCTGAGAGAATAGAATTTTTTTGTTTAGGGTAGAGTTATTACATTCACAGAACTAGGATAAGTGGGAATATTTTGTACTCATTCATATCACCCAGAGCAGTTGTAGTGGCCTATTTCAGATCACACTTGCTAGAAGCCCTGACAACACAATTGGGTTTTCAGGAGGAGGAAGGAGACATTGAAAATTACACTGTATTATTTCAACATGTTATGCAAATGATTCCATTCTGGAAAAACACATGGCCATATCTGGGAAGAGCAAACTGTTCCTAATTGATTTAAGTTCCTAATTGATTTGGATTCCTAATCAATCCGTTTAGGGCCTATTCATCCAGGCTCTGGTGGTTAGCAAATACTATTCCAAATGTAAGACTCTAGTTGTTTTGTGTGTGCACAGGTGTGTAAATTATACCATTTTTTTTTTGCATCAGATATAGAACCTTGTGCCAAAGAACGTGTCATTATTTTATATTTTCTCCAGGCCTCCTATAGTAGTGTGGGGAAAAGAGTGGATTATATACATAGTAGGCACTCCAAAAATATTGGATTTGCTTTGCTTTGTGATTTCCTTTGTGCAGAAATGAAAGGAAGGGATGTGCTCTAAAAGCCATGAGGCTGCTTGGTTCCTTTGTAAGAGAATTGTGATTTTATATTTTTTTAATCTCTTTCCTCCAAGATGTATATAGCACCTATTGCTATGGCAACAACTGGCTTAGTACAACACGGTAGTGTTGTATGTGTATTTTTCCCCTCAATTCTTTTTAAAACTGAGACCTCATTCCTGCCAAGTATAGAAACACCGATAATGCCCTTGTGTGTTGGGATGCCAAGGGCCTCTGTGGGTTGCTATTTAACTGGTTGTTGGGATCCCCTGACTCGGGCTCAGAAAATGACTGGGTCAAAGAAGATAAAGACAGTCATGATAAGGATGTGGGGTCTATTTAGATAGACAACCCCCAGAATCTGCTACAACAGAACCCCAAATTGGCCTAAAAGCCACGGTTCTCTCTTTGGACCCAGGCACACACTTTCTTCTCTCTCTGCCTTTTACATAGGAGAGGAGCCTTATTCCCAGAAGGTATATATTTTTTCTATCTACAAATGGTCCTCTAAGATCTGGAAGGTTCTCTCACATGGCCAACACTAGTATAGGATGAGAGATGTATCAGAGAAACAACTTCCTTGGAGCTCTTGCTGAAGCAGTGGGTCCAGTTGAGGCTTTTCCCAACTATCATCTTTCTTTCTTTTTTTTTTTTTTAAGTTTCTTTATCTAATTAATTAAGAGTATTTTTTCATAGTTACATGAATCATGTTCTTTCCCCCCACCTTCCCATAGCCAATAAGCAATTCCATTGGATTTTACATGTGTCATTGTGACTATCATCTTTCTAATGCTGAGTCACCTAACTAAATTTTATCTAGCCTTTCAGTAGGAAACCAGTACAAAAAATGGCGCTGGTTTGATTGCTTTTGACCCTGTTGGCTATCCAGAGCCCTGTCCTCTCTTTGTGCTAGCCCTGGCCTAACAATAAAACCCTTAGCAGTCTATTTTCCCCACTCTTCTGCTTCTCAGTTGACCAAAATAGAGTCCTGCTTTAGCCTAGGTGACCCGTGCCTACATTTTTTTTAACTTCAATTACTCTAGCCAAGTGGCCTCAGGATTCTGAGAATTCATTAATTCCAGAATTAACCAGGCCAGAACCTTGAAATGTACTCTTGAGTTTGCCCTAACCTGTGACCCTTTCAATGTCCTATATTTCTGCTCTGTTCCATTTGGGTGCTGGTCAGACAAATGGGACAAAATTTCAAAGCAAAACCAAGGAAGGATTCTACAGCTCCTAATTTTTAGCTGATGTTCCTATCTAGAAGTGACCATAGCAATGTTCTTGCCCAACCCCTTCATTTTGCAGATAAGGAAACCAAAGGCAAGAGAAGTTGAGTGATTTTTCCAAAATCACATAGAAATATCAGAACAAGAGCTGAAATACAGGTCTTCTGAATCCAAATACAAGGTTTTTCTATTATGACTTGTAATTCTTCCCTTCCTACTAAAGCACACTGCTGATTCTTTAAAATGGAAAAAAAAAGAATTACCAAATTTTATGTTTCCATAAATTCATTAGCAAATTAGCACTAAGTTCAGTGACCTTGGGGAAATCATATCAACTCTCTGTGGCTCAGTTTATTTCTCTGTAAATTAAAGGGTTTCAACAGGACTGTCAAAGCAAAAAAAAAAATTCTATGACAATAAGTGAAAATAGACAGGAAAGAAAAGATAAGAGAATGGGAGTTAAATCTTGGCTTAATTAAAAGGCTTTGGACATTGAGAACATCATTCACTGCCTCTGTGTAGTAACAAAGGATTTAAAACAGTCTAGTCTTAATGAAAATATGTAGGTATGGGGTTCTTAGATTTTGGTTTTTTTTTAGTCAAGGAGAACATGGGAAGTGAATATAGATATTTAAATAGAGCGTGGATTCTGAACCTTTCTTTGTGTCTTGTATCTCTGGTGGTCTAGTGAAACATCTGGACACAGAATAATATCTTTAAATTCATATAATAAAATATATGTTATTCTAAAAGAAGTCAATTAGATTTTAAATTATCAAGAATGATCAAAATATTAGGAAAAATAAAAACAAGTTCAGTAATCCCAGGTTAAGCATCTTCAAAGTTACCATCATAAATTTCTTAATTTTTAAAAATAAATTCTATGTACTTTGTATACTTTTTCTACTACAAAGAATTATTGGTAATAAATCTTTCTTACAATGTGTGGCAGTAGAAAAGGGGGATAATTGAAAAGAAAATCAGATTGCATATTTCTTTGTATTTTTTCCCCTTAGAACTTTGATTTCATTATTATATAGAATTCTCACTTTAAACCAACTCCTACGGATAGATTGTCAACTGTTTTGGAACTTGAGTATTAGAGAATTGCTTAGGCCAGTGATGGGCAAACTATGGCCTGCAGGCCAAATGGGGGGGGTGCCCTAAAATGTTCTATTGGGCCAGGTGACATTATTCCTAATCTGATGAATACAATGAGTAGGATAAAATACAATGAAACTTCAAAAGAGTTGCCTTAGAAACAGCCTGACAGATGAGCATTTCCTTTCCTTTGGCCCCCTCTTTAAAAAGTTTGCCCATCACTGGCCTAGGCTATTGAGAGGTAAAATATTTTGGTCAGAATCACAAAGCCTGTATGAGTCAGAGGTAAAACTGAACCCAAGAACTACTGATTCTAAACCCAGCTCTCCATGTGTTATTACTGTCTGTTCCTCCTCATTTCTTGTGCATCTTGGTAAATGTATGAGTGTACACAGGTAATTGGTAGCAAGTAAACATTTAAGTACATTAAAACCGGTCTTGGTTTCTGTCAGGGATATGAGGAGTCTGCAGATGCAATGATTTGTTTATATTCAAACAACTTTAATTTCTCTTTTTTTTTTGAGGAAAATTTAGCTTCTGTAGTTGCATTACAAAGTAATATTAGTCCAGGAGTCTCATAGGAAAAGCATAATCTGAAATTAGATTCATTAGTGTATGAATTGTGTGTGTGTGTGTATGTGTATGTGTATGTAAAAGAAAGCCCATATTTCCATTTTGATCTTCAGAATAGAAAAAGAACATTATCTCCTCTCTTTGAAAAGATTAATAGTCCAAAGGAGAGAAAATGGTAGCAGTAGAAAGCCCAAGACAATCCCTCAAGGCAATGATGTCACAAAGGCAAAACAGAATCCATCATCTCATCAATTTTATATGAAACTTAGAAAAAAACTGATTAACAATGAAATATTATAATTAGGTCCTATTTAATTCATCAGAAATTTATGATGAAGAGGATATTTTGGATGAAATAATAAATTATAGGTGTAAAGTGTTCTTATTTCTGATGGGAATTTATGTTTAGGAGAGAGAGAGAAACAGAGAGAGAGAGAGAAAGAAAGAAAGAAAGAAAGAAAGAAAGAAAGAAAGAAAGAAAGAAAGAAAGAAAGAAAGAAAGAAAGAGAAAGCTTTTCTAAAAAATGAATATTAATAAATGTTAAAAAATTAAAAAAAGAAAGAGAAAGAAAGAGAGAGAAAGGAAGAAAGAGAAAGAAAAACAGAAAGAAAAGGGAAGGGAAGGGAAG
>NC_058131.1:86437149-86470619 GCF_016433145.1 Gracilinanus agilis
GGAAAGAAGAAGGAAGGAAGGAAAGCAGGAAAGCAGAAAAGAAGGTAGGAAGAAGGGAGGGAAGGATGAAGGAAGTGAAGAAGGGAGGGAGGGAGAGAATGGGGGAGAAAAAGAAAAAAGTGTCATTGGATTTGGCAAGCGATCATTGGTAACTTTGGAGAAAGCAGTTTTGGTGGAATAAGTCAAAAGCTAGATAATAAGAGTTTAAGAAAAGAGTAAGAGGGAAGAGGGTGGAGGTCCCTATTGCAGATGAAACAAGTAAGGAAAACAGAGGGTTAAATGAATTGTCCAGTGTCACATGGCTAGTAAGTGTCTGAGTATGCAAAGAAACCACAGAGATCATTGTATGCACTTAGTGGACAAGTTTTCCAGCTTATGATGTTCAGTGGCTTCTAGATGGAAGAGTCCTTAGAAGGCATGTTATGGGGAAACACACTTATATTTGCAGTTAGAAGATGCATATTTTTATCCTGGCTTTGGCATTTTCAATATTTATTCACTGGGTTTACACAAATGTTTATAAAGTTAATTATGTATGTAGAAGATTGTCTGTGTGTCTGTGTGTATGTAGCTATTGGTAGTCTAAAAGAACTTCAGATCCCCAAGCTGCAATGGGAGAAATATATTTTCTTTAGGAAAATAATAGCCTTGCACAATATTCTCTAAGACTATGAATTATAGAGGTGGTATCCATTTCCATTTGTAGGGAAAATTCCTCACCTGGGATTTCTTATATTAATGAAATCACAGATCTAGTTTAAAAAATAGGGAAAACAAATTACTCTCAAAATTTCATTGGGATCTCTTATTCTCATTATCCTGTATTCTTTATTCCAACATAGGGTAATTTAAGGGGAGTTATGTTAATGATTATGTAGTTAGTTACCAGAGATAGAGGACTAAGCTAATGACATCAATAACCACTTTCTTTTTGGGCTAGATGACTTTTCTCATTTCAGAGCCACTGGATGCTATGCTCCCCCTCTGATAAACTGACTGATGGAGTGAGCGTTTTTTATTATTCACACTGAAAACAGGATAAGATGGTATAGTATACCGAGAAGCAGCACAAATTCTTCGTAAACATTAGTCAAACTAATGGCAAAACTATAGGCATTTCTGATACAGAGTCAGGACCATCACCTTGGTATACAAGTAACATTCTATGTTATTATATCCAAACCTATTTATTGACCTAGATAATTTTGGAAGGGATTTAGCGCTATGAGGTTTCTTTTTTTACATAGCCTATCGGCCAGGAAAAAAGCATACAGCCCTTCACACTAGAGTGAGATCTCCTTAGTAGTAATATCGACTTGAGACTCAATAGGTCCAGAGAGCACAGATAACAGAGTACCTCACATATATCATCATATGTACAAGGAAATATTCTTCTGGCCTCATCTAACCCTTGGGACTCCAAAAGCATTTGCAGACATTTCAGTAACTATCTACATGACCTAGAGGTGCTCTTTAAGAAACTGGGACACAGCGTGTGCTAAATCCAGACCTGACACTAATTCATTATGGTCGACTGGTTGCTGCCTTATGGTGAATGGCCCAGGGGAACCCTGAACTCCTTACAAATGAAGAATCTAAGCCAATGAATTGCTGGATGCCCAGTGAAATAAAAGACTATGGAATGCCCTTTCTTGATCTGATACTCTCTCCAGAGTAGCGAGATCACATTTCAAGAAAAATCTTTCTGGAGCATAAATGCAGTCCTAGCTAATCAAGGGGCACATTCAGCTTTTGAAAAAGTGATGTTTTTATTGCATTTACCTTCTTTCATCTCAAACATCACATCAAGCTAGGAGACCTGCAAGGAGAGGTGACATTCCTTGGTCTTTCCCCAAAATCTTGATCCACTTGATGAATACTGTTATAGTCATTTGACCTTGGTTGTTTAACAGTTGTTAATCTGTATTGGCAGAGAGAGCCTCCTCCCTAATCCACTTATAAGTCTAGAATAAAAGCAATAGCAGCCATTACTACTGGTACTGGTACTGGTACTGGTACTGGTACTGGTGCTGGTGCTGGTATTGGTGCTGCTGCTGCTATTAATACTACTACTATACTACTACTACTACTACTTCTACAACTGCAGCAGCAACAACTTAATATTTTTAGTGAACATAAGGGAGGAAATAGGACATGGTAAAGCCATATTTTCTTTCTGTTTGAGTAAGTTGGAAAAAGACTTCAGACATACCTAAAAGTGCAATTCTAAAAGTTCTTGAACATCTCTGAGAGTTCTGAAACTTCCAGATGAACCAACCTAGTGATGCATAGAGGAGAAACACCGGAATATCGATTTAAATATCTTTATAATTCACCTCCAGAATCAGGTTTTGGGGATGACCTTTCTGCGAGGGGTAAGAAACAGAGCTAGGTCAGAATAGGTCACACAGACTTATTCCATTTCAGGATCACTCCCCAAAAGCCTACTTTAGTTTCAGTCCATATGAAGAAGATCCCAGTGGACTAGTTCATTTCAGAAATTCCATTTTAGTCTGGAAATTACAGCATCTTGAATGGTTATGGTCAAAAAGGCTAGGTTGGGAGCATGGACTATTTTTCTGTTTTTGATCAGAATAAAAACCTTAAGACATATGTGTCTATCTAAGTCAAACAGCACCTTAGATATAATATGATCCACCCTCTTTTCAGGATTTGGACAAGCACTTGCCAGAAATGTTAGTTATAATTCCTTTGTTACACAGGTTGAACTAGATGGCCACTGAGATGCCTTCCAAGTTTTATATTCTGTGTTTTCCTCATTTACCAGATAAGAAAATAGGGAAGCATAGAGAGGCTAAATTATTTGCTCATGGTTCATTTTTGTGGTCTATATAAGTAAGAGAGCCCAAAGTCATTGAATATAGATGCAAAAATAAGAGTTTTCTGAGATTACTTTTTTAATACCTTCATTTTATAATTGAGGAAACTGAGGCCCAAGAAATCAGAGTACTTGTGCAAGCTCACAAAGATAGTAAGTAACAAAGTCACGATCTGAATATACGTCTCTGACTCCAAATCTGTAATTCTTTTTACCAAACTTCATTTCCTTCTATTTCCTTAGATTTAGAATTATTGAATCTTCCTAAGACTTCCATTATATAACAAAGAGAGCTAGATTTGGAGTCTAGGGATGTGGGTTTAAATAATAGTTTTACTATTTATTTAGTATATGTACAGCCTCAGACCAGTCTCATTTGTTTTTGAAGCAGCAAGGTAGGATAATAGTTAAAACACAGGCCTTGAAATTAGGAACAAGAGTTCAAATCCTGCCTCAGGCCTTGAAATTAGGAACAAGAGTTCAAATCCTGCCTCAGATACTTATTTACTAACTTGTATGATTCTGGGCAAGCCACTTAAGTCCTCTCTAATTTGAAGTTATTTAACCTTTCTCAGCCTTCGTTTCCTCACTTGAGCATATACCTCACATGTTTGTTATAAAGACTGAATTAAGTAATATGTTTTAAACATGCTTTACTAATTTAAAAAAAACTATATAAATGTTCACTCAGTTCATTATAAACTAAGGGGGTAGGAGTAGATGATCTCCAGGCTTCCTTCCAGCTCTAAATCTTTAGATACTATTTTTCTTCATTTAGACTATATACAGATACAATATTTACTTTTTTTTAACCTTTTTTTAAGTAAGAGGGAGAAAACAATTTAGAAAGATGCAAGTTCATTATTCACTTAAATGAAATTTATGCACATTCCCATAGCCCTTCTCTACTCACTTATTTCTTGTCTGAGGAACCTATCATGAAGGTGTCCCTACAATAAATTAGGAGGGATTTTAATAATGACAGGCAGAAAGAAAGAGCCTGCCTTTCATTGTTTTTTCCTACCAACTTGCTCCTAGGACAATCTTCAAAGCATCAATTCCAGAAGAAATCCCTGTCATAGAAGCAAGCAGGAGATGATTGCTAAACTCAATGAAAGTGGCCAATTTTGAAAGAAAAAAAGTGAAAAGAGAAAGGAAGCCAGTTCAGAACCCTCAGTGAGGAAATAAATATTCACCAGAAACCTATTCTTCTTTCCTATAGAAGACAAAGAGTTATACAGTGTATGAGACAAAAATGGGGAGATTCTCAATCTATATTGTGTACAAAGCCCTAAATGTCCCTAACTTGTTATCAACCACTGCCCTTTACCTATTTCTCCCCAGAATAGCAACCCAGTCTGTTGTTACTCATCAAGATTCTAATATATCTTGATTTGCTGGCGTCCCACTCTAGTTTAAAGGTACTGGTCATTTTTACAAATTCTTGTAGGCACTTCAGCTAAGTGAAAACTACAGAGGATCTAGAAATAAACTGGGTAAGATGTCAAATCAGGGGTTTAGGAAAGATCCAGCTGCAAGATTCTCTGACTTGTGTATGTTCGGGGATCTAAATCAACCTGAATCTTACCTTGGATGATTTGACCTCATATAACTTGAGTTTGAACAAAACTGGGGCAACAGGAGTAGAGGCTTCGCTATAACCTTCTTGCCATATCAGCAATATAGTGGAAGTATTCTTAGCCTAAAGCCATGGGAAATTACAGATCCTCTATGAGAGAAAGACACCTTAAATTTGAGACTCAAGCTTAGGTCATCTGCCTCCTTTTGAGAATACATGCAATCAGTGCTCCACAGGTAACTGATGCTCCACCATCAACTTTCCATTCTGAATAAGCGGGAAGAATATCATCTTGAAGAAGGAACAACTCTAAAAATCAGTCTGTACAGAAGCAAACAGAGGAGCTCATACTCACTATCATCCATCTGCTTGCTTCTTTATTCTCTTTATATATGACAAGAAACAACGGCATGAGTGTCAGCTTTGTAGTAAGTCCAAGTTACACCCACAGCTCAACACAGCCTACAGCACAGAGCAAGATTGCATCTAACCCACAGATTCAAGCTACTGTAAGAATTGATCTTTCTCACTGCAGACTCTCTAAAGATGTATAGAATTTGCCCAAAACAAAGACCTTTGACTCATACTAAGCCAACGACAAACAATAAACTCCAGTGGCTCCAGGATCAAATGTTAAACCCTTTGTTTGGCTTTTTAAAGCCCTTCACAACAAGCCCCCTTCCTGTCTTTCCAATGAAATGCTTCATTCCTTTCCATGTGCTGAACAAACAAGAAATACTAGTCTTCTTGCTGTTCTTTAATACTCTATCTTTTGATTCTACTGCTTTTTACTGGCTGCCCACCTTAAGCCCTATCCCTGAAATTCTCTCTCATTTCTGAGGTCTGACTTCCCTAGCTTCTTTCAAGATTCAGCTGAATTTCCATGTTCTACTTCCATACTAGATCCTTCTCTTAGCCATTATCTTTTATTTTTTAGGGTTTTTTTCCCAGATTACATATTAGTACAATTTTCAATAATTATTTTCTAGCATTTTGTGATACCATAATCTCTCCCTTCTACCCCCTTTCCTTCCCCAAGACAGCAGGTAATATAATATAGTTTATACATGCATTATTGTATAATACATATTTCCATGTTCATCATGGTGTGAAAGAACACTTACACTAGAGAAAATTTCATGGGAGAAATAAAGGGATGAATGGCATGCTCCAGTCTGCATTCAGGCAGTAGAGAGCCTTTTTCATCATGAGGCCATGCTTCCCTTGGAGTTGTCCTGGATCCTTGTCCCATTGTTGATGAAAAGTCATTTACAGTTGATCATTGTACTTTACTGCTGTTATTGTGTACAATGTTCTCCTGGTTCTGCTCACTTCACTTTGCATCACTTCATATAAGTCTTCCCAACTCTTTTTATGATCAGCTTATTTGTCATTTCTCTGCAATTATCTTTTGTTTGTTATTGTTCAGTTGCTTTGGTTGAGTCCGACTCTTTGTGACTTCATTTGAGTTTTCTTGGCAGAGATACTGGAGGGCTCTGTGATTTTCTTCTCCAGCTTATTTCACAGAGGAAGAAACTGAGACAAACTGGATAAAGTGACTTTCCCAGGATTGCAGAGCTAGTAAGTGTCTGAGGTGAGATTTGAACTCAGGAAGATGAGTCTTTATGACTCCAGGCCCAAGAGTAGTCAATCTGCTAAACTATCTAGATGCTCCATATCCATTGTATCTGGTGTGAACAGTTTTGCATATTGTCTCTCCCATTAGAATATGAGTCTTTGAAGATACTCTTTTTGCCTTTTTTGGTTTTCCTAATGTTTAGCTTAGCATGGAGACTGGCACACAGTAAATGCTTTATAAATGCTGACCTACCAGTATAAATAGAATACTTAAACAAATAATTATTTCATTTTGGCATTTACTTCCCTATAAAATTTGGATATCAGACTTTTGAAACTAGACTTGGGAATACAAGTGAAGCCTTGGAGGGTAGTCCCTGGACTGTGAATTCTCAATGTTTAGTTGTTTTTCAGTCATGCCTGACTCTTGAAGCTCCCATTTGGGGTCTTCCTGGCAAAGGTCCTGGAATTGCCTTTTCCTTCTCCAGAACATATGGACAAATGAGGAAATTGAGATGCACAGAGTTAAATGACTTGCCAAGGGTGACAGACCTAGAAAGTGTCTGAGGTCACATTTGAACTCAAGTCTTCCTGAATAAAGAATAAAGTTCCTGCCTAGAACTTTATGCACTGGGCCACTTAGCTGTCTCAGTGAATTCTAATGAAAAATAAAGAGCCATTTTTGTTCACTGTTAACTGTAGTTATATGCCATTTTCAAGAGTAAAGAATCATACTGCATTTGTAAGATGGCATCAGTGCATGGTGCACCTTGGTGTACTCTGTAAAGCAGACTCATTTCCTCATCAAGAAAATTGTAGATATACTATATATGTTTGTGTTTATATGTATAGTTCTATGTTAGGTGTGTACACTTTGTAAATTATTAAAATGAACAAGACAGGAAAAAGAGCTCTTTCCATTCCCATCCATAATAGCTAGTTTGTGACTCGAGGGATGGACTCTGAGAGATTAACAGTCCTGAATGGAACCAGGTGCTGAAGGCTTCTTCAGGCAGGTTCTTTCCACAGCTGTTCCTCTCCTCTCACCTGCAGCCTTGGTTTTATTGATTAAAACCTGAAAACCAAATTACAGCTATAAAGCTCATTATGATGTTTTCCCCATTGACCAGAATTAGTACCCTGCTTTCCATCATATTTAAGTTTTATATGTTCATTTCAAACTTGAAGTCAAATCCATATTATGGACTTTGTGGACCTTTTTCATGGACTTTCCATGTTATATTCTATAAGTCCTTTCTTGATATTCTTGATATATATTGGCCATATGACCCTACTTAAGGCACTTATCTTCTCAATGCCCCAGACAACTATAAACTGCATTGCACATGTGAATGTGCCTTGTTTCTTCAGATCCCTCTGATTTATCACATTTATTAAATCACCGATATGGATTCCCCCCATAGGCTAACATATTATTGCTATATAAATATCAGTAATATAAATATTATAATTTTCCTTTTACAGATGTGGGGGGAAAAGAAGCTCAGAGCATCCAAATAAGTACTGCCTTTGGAGTTACAGGAAAAATGCCAAGTTTGGTGTGATAGGACCTGGGGTCTAATCCCAACTAAGCCACCTTTGTGACTCGACAAACCACTGATCCTTTCAGATTCTCTATTTCTTAATCTTTAAAACGAAAGCATTGCTCCCAGACTTTGAGTTAAAGAATCTTTATAACTCTAAATCTTAAATTCTGGCTCTGTTACCACATGTGTGACCTTGGATTAATCACTTGAATTCTCTGAACTTCAGTTACCTTAATTATAAAGTAAGAGGGTTAGAATAGGCTTTCGGCTATCCTCCAGCACCATAGAACTAATCTAATCTCATGAAGTCATAGCTAGAACAAAAATCATCCAATCTCTAGGTCCCAGTTGCATTTATATTCCTTCATACTACTTCTACATAAGAGTTAAAGGCAGTGTGGAATTGGTAGGTACCATTGATAAGTGTCATCAGCTCTATATAGAATCATGTTTAGCAGCTAAGCACAGTGGATAGTACACAGGACCTAGAATCAGCTAGACTTAAGTTCAAATCTGGCCTCAGACACTGGTTGTGTGATCCTGGACAAGACAGTTAATCTCTTTTTGACATAATTTCCTCAACAGTAAAATAAGATAAAAATAGCACCAATCTCAGGGATTGTTGTAAAGCTCAAATGAGATAATATTTGCAAAATGCTTAGCATAGTGGCCTGTGCTTAGTAGGTGACAGATTCTTTCCCTTCTCTTCTCCTCTTACATTTTATTTTAATCTTCTCTTAATAGGAAAAATTAAGGAAAAGAAAAATACAGGCAAACAGGAATTATATAGTAACTTGTCATCATACATGTTATGCTACTTCCTACATTAAAATTATAATTATTTCACTTAAAGAAAGTATATCCCATTAAATCAAAGCAAATGAATTTGGTATTTGTGATTAGGAGTTAAGTAGACTCTCACCCATTCAACAAGGAAATGTACTTCCTCTTTGATTGTCCATGTAAACAACCCTGTGATCTTTTTTAGTGCCTTGGTGATAAATGAGAAACCACCTACACTTTTGCTCCTAGGCAACTGTCATTGGAATCAACATCCACTAGTTTCACTTTTCCATGGTCAGTAAGAGACTACAAAGGGAGTCACAGGGCCTTTGACCTTTCCTATTCTACATAAGTTATGATGTTTTATAAAGACCCAATAAAGGATTATATTCTGGGACTTCAGTGTGCTAGAAATATTCCCTGAGACTTGTGAGAAAGAATGCTATCCACATCGGGAGAAGGAACTGTGGGAGTAGAAACAAAGAAGAAAAACATATGACTTATCATTTGTTTATATGGGAATATGATTCAGGATTTTGGTTTTAAAAGATTGATTTATTGCAAAAATGAGTAATATGGAAATAGTCATAAGTGATAACATTTGTATAACCCAGTAGAAGGGCTTATTGGCTCCGGGAGGTGGGAGGGAGAAGTGAGGGCAAGAAAATAAATCATGTAAACATGGAAAAATATTAAAAATTAATTAAGTTAAAAAAAGAAAAAGAAATCTTCCCTGAAAGGGCCTTCAGGATCTTCTATATTAGGAGCTTTTAACTCGGAATCCCTAAATTTGATTTTTTTTAATAGATTTTAAAAACTATAATAGTTTCTTTTGAAATCCTTTTTTATATTTTTCCATATTACAAATCGATACAATTTTAATAATCATTTTCTAATATTTTTCTATCCATGTTCTCTCCCTCCCTCCCCACCTTCCCCTCTCCTCAAAATGGCAGGCAATATAATCTAGATTGTACATATGTTATCATATTATACATATTTCCATATTCATCATGTTGTGAAAGAAGACATATTTCTTATATTAGAGAAAAATTCTTGAAGGAAATAAATTTAAAATGATATGCTTCAATCTGTAGTTAGACTCCACCAATTCCTTCTATGGTAGTGGATACCTGAGTATTTTATTTCATGCATCTTAGAAGGAATCCATAGGCTTCTATAGATGGCCAAAAGGGTCCAGCATACCTACACATATACACAAGCAGCAACAAAAACAAAGATTCCTGCTATTTATTATAGAATGGTCATATTTGACTATTATAAGACTCATTGAAGCTTTCAGGTTTTTGAGGAAATTCAGTGTGAGAGATTCAGATTATGTAGAGCCTTTTCAGAGTGGTGGAAAGACTTAACCAGTCTTTTTTCCTTTTTGTTTCTTTTGTCAACTCTTACTAAAGAAGGTAACTCCAAATATACTGGCTACCAAGTTCCTCCCTAGTTTTCTAATATCTGTCAAAAGACCTTATACTCTATAACAAGTAAACTACCACCATTTATTGTTCTCTACCCACAGAGAAATTAGGGTCAGTGCTCTCACTTTCTAAAAGCTGATTTTTTTCTCTTTTTATGGATGCCTTTGGGAGTTGAGTCTGTGTGGTGCCAAGAACTAGAATGTCCCACTTGGATGGAATGAGTGTTTTCAATAACCATAATGAAAACAGGCTACATTTATTTAGTGTTTTATAGTTACAATGAGCTTTTGCATTCACAATCACATTCACACCTCACAACAATCCTGGTACCTAAGTGCTTCAGGTATTGCTATTTCCATTTCACAAATGAGGAAATTGACCCTCAGAAAAGCTTAGTGAAGTTGGGAGTTCTTCTTCTCCTATTATATCCTTCTTAATGGGCAAAATCTGTCATGCATTCACATACCAATTCTCAGACACATAATCCTAATTTGGATGGACTATTGAGTTCATGTGACTTATCATTTCTTAAATACGTACAGTGAAAAATCAATAGCAAACTATTTCAACAGTTTTACAAGGAAAATACAAGGGGAAAATGCATTTATTTATGGGTTAGAAGTCATAATTGACCATAACAAAAATTTTGGAAGAGCTGTATGACCCAATAACCAAAAGGCTACATATAATGGAATAAAATAAATGAACACCATTTTGTTGCTAATTGGAGTACAGTCTTGGGAACAAGACTGAGTGGCTAACTAGAAAGAAATATGTACTCATGCTCTACAGTGGTTGGGATATTATAAATAAATTAGAAATAGGCCTGAAATATTCCATAGCTAGATCCTAAGAAACTTATCAAATTCTGTTGTCACTAAAAGTAAATATCAATTTTATCACACCTAGAATAGAGACTTTTCTATTCTAGGTGTGAGAATCATTATAGAAGAGTTTCCTTAGTTTAAGTACTGCCCATTCATGACTTCATCAGCAGATAGGAAGTTGAATTCAGAAAGAATTTTTTAGAACATTTTTGCCATGCTTCATCCTCTAAGTTCTAAGCAAGAGGATGAAACTTCCATCTTTTGGCATTCTCCTTTGTTTAAGTTTAAGCATAATGGTGTTCTTTAGCTCTTTAATTTACTGTACCTGAGACAAAAAATAATTTATGAGCTCTAGAAAATAGATTCATAGAGATATACGCACACATATACATTTATGTATATATATATATATTTTCTTTGTTTCTAATCTGATCATACATTAAATTGAATATAAAGAGAAAAATTCACAAAAATGAATTTTGACCTAAAATTCTGATGGAAACTTGAATAACAATTTTGTTTACCAGAGGACTAATAAATCTTTTGAGACTCCTAAATCATGCAGTTAAGAACATAATAAACTTCCACTCTTCATTTTCTATCAAAATGAATTTTCCCCTTAGCATAGTGTAAGGACCACTGAAAATTCTCTAATCATCAGAAAAATAAAAATCAGCATCGATCTCATTTGCTACCTTTCAAATACATCTTTATAAGTATGTGAATATATATGTTTATGTAGAAAATCACCACTTTTATAAATCTTTGTATCTAGATGTGGAGATCGAATTAGAAAATATATGTAAAATGATATAAAACACAATAGAAATGTCAGCTATTATCACCATTATACTTCCCCTGTCCCCTTCATATAGAACTTCATTGGTTTAAGGACCAACTAGGGAAAACTCTACTCTAATAATGCTGATAAACAAATATCTGGCAACTTATCTATTTAGTTGCCTAGAGAGATTGACACTAAATGACCTGTCCAGGGTCATACATCTAGCATATATTTCATAGAAAAGATTTTAACTCAGGTTTTCCTAACTTGGATGCTCAGTCTATATCCACTATATCACATTGCCCTTCAATATTATTATTATCATATGGCATTTAATATAATTAAACTGATAACATTTACATGATTGAACAAGATTATGTTACAATAAATTAATTATATTTTACAATCTTAATTGAAATATTTCTCTAAAATGTATTTCAGCTATTTGTTGTTAAGTATTTCAGTCATGCTTAATTCTTTGTGACCCCATTTGGAATTTTCTCTGCAAAGATGGAGTAATTTGCCATTTCCTTCTCCAGCTCATTTTATAGATGAGGAAATAGACTTTAAAAAAGGTTAAATGACTTGCCCAGGGTCACACAGCTAGCACGTGTCTGAGGCCAGATTTGAACTCAAGTCTTCCTGACTCCAGTCATAGGTCTCCATCCACTGTGCCACCTAGCTGCTTCATTTAAGCTAAGTGAGGATGATGGTCATGTTGCTTGAAAAAACATAAGCGTTTGGAAGCTTACAAGCAAAAAGAACAGGACAAGCCCTCCTCCTTTTTTAAATTTTTCCCTCACCATCAAAATGAGCAGCACTAAAGTCTTTGCGCTGGAACAGTCCTCATGTTTAAGTGATTTTTTCCTCTGAGGCAGGTTAAGCAAAGGAAAAAAGACACACAGAACAAATCTCATACTAGGTCTTGTGTGCCATTATCCATCAGGCACCATGAGGATATTCCAGATGAGAGAATTGGCTTTGCTGACTTCCTCATGAGATCACTGTCAGTGGTAGGGAAAGAGCCAGGGCTGCTCTCTGTGTGTGGCTCAGAGATGAGGTCAGACTCACTTCCATATTTCCACCCATGTCTGTCTGAGATCATTAGATCATCGTCAGCTCTTCACTATAGACTCCCAGGCAATACCAATTTACTGGCAAAGTGTCTGCAGTAAGAGAGACTTGAGCAGAGGGTCTAATGTCATTGTCAGGGACCTCAGCTCAGGCCATTTTGCCTTCAATGCTCTGACATTTCAATGAAAATAGCATCTCCCAAAGTTGTGTTTTCCCAATTCTCCACCAGATGTTTCCTTCAGCAAGTTAGGGGAGATTATATCTTATAGGAAAAAGAGCAAAACACGGTGATATGTAAATATAACGGATTATTATTGTACCACGCACACACAAAAAAGCAAAACCAGGAAGAATTTAAAGAAATTTGTGAAGGTTTTTATGAACTGATGCAGATTATTTCACTCTGAGGACACTTCAAACGCAAAAAAATTCTTGAATCTGAGCAATGCAATAACTAATCATAACTTCAAATCTAAATTTATCATCTACATCTATCTATGCCTATATCTATAGTTATATAAGCATACATATTTACCTATTTATATCTATTTTCATATATCTGTATCTATTTATCTACATATATCTAGCTATCTCCATGTATCTACATCTATATTTATCTACATCTATATTTATCTATCTGCATATATCTATATTTATATTGATCTATACATCTATAATTATCTATATCTTTCTACATATACCTATACTAATCTATTTATAATTAATCTATGATTTTATCTTTCTCCATAGATATCTATATCATGTTTATATCTGTATCTGCATGTATTTTGGATATATATGTACATATATATGTGTGTGTGTATATATATATAATAAACATATTATATATATATATATATGTATATATATATATACAGTTTTTTAAAAGAAAATCAGGAACTTTTCCTGTTACTTTGATCAATTTAGATGAGGTTTGGCAATTTGTGAGAATCAATGTCACAATCATACATAAGTCAGTTTTCAATATTTGTGGGAAGGAAAACAAAATGCTGATGCTTTGAGGAAGGGGAGAAGAATAGTGGCAAGTGGGTGGTTTATGTGAAACTTTTGTGGTACAGTTGACACTCAGGAGATATTTTTTTGTCTTTTATGAAATTGGTGAGAATTTCATCACCACCCTACGAGATAGAAGAGAATTTTTTAACTTAGTCAGCTTCAGCATAATTTAATAACATAAAGTGTTTACACAGTGGCTAACTCTATGTACTTGGCCAATAGTTCGAAATAAAGGAGGAGCAATATTATTGTGGATTTAACTGTATAATTTTTTTTATACCCTTGTATTTTGGTGTATTGTCTCATAGGTGGAAGATTGGTAAGGGTGGGCAATGGGGGTCAAGTGACTTGCCCAGGGTCACACAGCTGGGAAGTGGCTGAGGCCGGGTTTGAACCCAGGACCTGTCTCTAGGCCTGACTCTCACTCCACTGAGCTACCCAGCTGCCCCCTTAACTGTATAATTTTTAATTAATCAATTAACAAGTATTTTTAAAGTGTCTACTATGTGCCAGGCACTGTTATGCATATAGGGCAAACAACAGAAAACTGAAACAGTTTCTGCTCTCTAAAAACTTCATTTTTAACTGGGGGAAACAACATGTACATACATCAGTGGAAACAGTTACATACATATCATGAAATTTTGTATATATGTATCAATATATGAATACCTATAGAAGTGTATGTGTTTATTTTATAGACATATAAAAGTACAAAATACAAGTTAACTTCAGGGGCACTCACTAGTAGCTAGGGAGATCAGGAAGGTATGTAGGTAAGCTAAGAATTCTATGCTAGGGAGTGGGGATACAATAACAAAAATTTAAAAGATCACATCATGCCATTCCCCTGCTGCGTAAACTTCAGTACCATCTTCTTCTTTAAAATAAAAACAAAAACAAACATAGAAACAAACAAAAAAACACAGCCCTACCTTCCATCTTAGAATCAATATTATGTATTGGTTCCAAGGCAGAAGAATAGTAAGGGTTAAGCAATGGGGGTTAAGTGACTTGCCCAGGGTCACAAAGCTAGGAAGTATCTGAGGCCAAATTGGAACCCAAGACCTCCTGTCTCTACCACTGAGCTACCTAGCTGCCTCCAAGAGCTCTAACTCTAACTCTAGGGTCTTAACTCTAGGATCAAATACAAACTCATCTATTTGACACTAAAAGCATTTCTAAAGATACTTTTTGGTTCCAAATTATCTTTGCAACTTAAACGTTTTCCACTCCTATATTTCTTGTCAAATTGGCCTTCTTGTCCTTAATCTAGGATACCTCATCTCCCATCTCAAGGTCTTTGCACCTGCTGTTCCCTACCCCTTTCTGTCTCACTCTCTCATGACTAGCATGCATTCCCTCCCTCCTCACTTTCAGTTCTTAAAAATGCCTAGTTTCTTTCAAAGTAAGAGGACTTTCTGGATTTCCCCAAGTTGCTGAAAGCTATTAACTCTCAAATTTACTTCTTATTTGTTGTGTTTATATTTATGTATATATATATACATATATATACATATATATATTTATATACACACATATACATGTACATATATACATATATATGAACACATACATTTTCTACCTTTAAGAAACTTAAATTCTGTTCAGGGGAAATATGTACATATATACATATTTACACACATATATGCATACATGCATGTAGTCTCATACCAATAGAGTACAGGCTTCATGAAGGTAGAAAATTGTATTTATGCCTTTGAATTCTCAACACCTAGAGCAGAGCCTAGGGCATGCAAATAGTGGTCACCTAACAAATGTTTGTTGAACGGTTAATGTGCTCTTAACAGATTTATGCTCTATTCCTTCTCATGCCCCCCACCAAAAATTGGTTTACTTGACAGAAACCAATCTTGTTATTTTAATGAGGAAAACTTACTCTAATTCTAAAACATTAATCATAAATACTAGCTTTAATATCATGAAACATGAAGCCAATTCAAGAAGAATAGGCAAATTTCAAATTTCCCCTATTTATTTTCTCAGATCATCAGCCAAATAAGATGGGGTTGTTTCTTCCGAGACAGCAATTCCTCTGAACTCATAAAACGTTCAGAACATCTATCACATAAACATGAAATTGTCTAGGCCCAGTTGCCTTTTGTTAAGCACATTTCTTGCATTTTAAGATTGGGGTATCTTCTATGCATCACATCTATTCGGTAAACAAATCCACTACTTCAGCCTCAGAAATATACTGGGAATCTGTAGTAAAATCGAGGTTCTTGTCCTACATCTGATCCAAAAGATAATGGTTTCACAGGCTTTAGTACTTCCTGCTCTAGTACTACCCAAAGTGAGACATTCCCCATTAAGATATCAGGAAACCCAACAGATGTCTTCTCATTTTCCCAATATCATACTCAGACCTCCCACACAACAGTGAAATTGCAGTTGATTAAAGGGTACTCTAGACATATCTATTTTGCATAATCTAATGGAGTATTTTCATGGTTAAACATAAAAAAACTGTTTTGGGAATTAATTTGTCAATCCCTTTCCTGTCAGGTTGGGAAGAGGACATTTTGAAACACCATTGGAGAATAAAGCCCTAGTTCTAGTGCATATCTCTTTTTTTCATTTCTTAGCTATCAACTGACCAATCCAGCTGTATGGTCTTTAATGACCCTTAAGGGACTAGAAAATCAATGGGAGCCATGGTGGAAATTAGAGGGTGAATGAAGAAAGGGAGCAGGAATTAAGAGATGAAGAATAGTAAAAAATAAAACCTATTAAACTGCATCTCAATTTCCAAATCCCAAATGCAGGAGGTAAAATTCCTTTGTTTAACTTTTAACCAATCCCTGCTGCTCAGGACAGAATAGAAATCTCCTAAATTGAAGGTAATGGAGTTTTGCTTCCAGTTGCTACAATAGTGGAGTAAAACATTTCAAGCTATTCAACCATATTCTAGACTACCAAACACACACACACACACACACACAAACCTCCTACCTCCTAACTCTTCTTCCTAGGTTCAACAGCTAAAATATAAACTCTCAATCTGTTAAGACCACGTCTTTTATAAAGTTGGTAAAGAATATAGTGGGATGATACTTCTGTGGACAACCAACTGATGTAATGCAAAAGAAAGTTTTTGGAGCACTAAATTACTATGTATTATAATTTGAAGGAAAATGCCTTCATTTTGACCTTGGTTCCAAAGATGAGTCAGGGCAAAGGCATTATCAATCATGATCTATAACTTTGAAGATAATAATGACTCCACTTACCATTAAAAGCATGCTACAAAGTGACTATGAAAATAGGTCTATAAATTCATCCTGTATTTAATTTACTTGACCATTACAGGAAAGGAGGATACTTTACTGATAGATTACTATTTGAAAAACACTGACTAAAAGTAATAAGAAAGTAATAAAAGCTCACATTTGTATAGTGCTTTAGGATTTACAAAGCTTTTTCCTCACAACTCTTCAAGGCAAATAATGGAAGCATGTTATTTTTTTTTATTTGTTTTTGTCTTTTCAGTTTTATGTTTGAGAAAACTAGGACTGGAAGTTGGAGTCACTTGCTCAAAGTCAGATGGCTATTTTTTTAAACCCTTACCTTATTTTTAGTACAAATTCTAAAACAGGAAAGTGGCAAAAGCTAGGTAATTGAGATTAGTTTTGGGGATAAGGATAAGCCACCTAATCTTTAGTGTTCCAAAGAAGTCTCTAAGACATTAAGATGAGTTTCTGACCTGCATTGCTACAGGGAGTTTCCTCACCAGAAACTCCTTCGCTAATGAAATTATGCATCTAGAGCCAAGATGTCTATAAAATACTTATCTATTTATAGGATGTAACAACAATTTACATATGGTAAGTAGAAGGTAGGTTCCCTTGAAGGCAGGAATATTTTCATTTTTGTCTTTAAATTTTCAAGACTTACCACAATGCATACATATAGTTAGCACATAAATATTTGTTGGATTGGGTTGTTGCATTTAATTGAAATCAATATGAACACTTAAAAATCCGGCTCACTGCCTGTTCCATCTTGAAGCCTTGCTCATGCTATATTCACTCAATCTGAAAATACAGTTAAGTGCCCAAATTTGCCATTTCTTTGAATTCTGTGTTACTCTGGTTTGAGAACCAAAGAGATATATTGCTCCATATTTGGTGATTAGCTAAGTTGACTGTTTTCCCAGTGTCTCTTTGCAGAGACCTAAATTCCCTTATATGCATGTCTAATTGATCAAATTAACCTTAATCATGCTTGTTATCAAAGTAGAGTTGCTTTGTGCAATGTACTCATGCCTGTTTTTCTCTTGTCTCATTCTCTTAGAGATTGAGGACGTCACCTACCCTGCATGAATCTTGAATCAGTTGAGTTATACACCAGGAAAGGGTGACACATGTTTTTTAGGCCCCAGTGGCTGGAACTAGGGACAACAGTGGGATGACAAGTGTGGCAATTTCCTAGCTACAATCATCTCAAACTGTAACAGACTGCTTTTGAATTAGTTGGTTCCTCCTCATTTAGAGGACTTCAAACAAAAGCTGGATGACTATTATCTTCTAGTACAGACTTTTCAGTAATGGGATGAATCAGATGGCCACTGAAGTCCCTTCCAACCCTAATATTTCTTCTGTAATTCTGAGACAGAGATTCTACTAAAATGCAGCTTTACTACGTAGATCTCCCATAGCCACAACCCGGTTACTCAACAATTTAGACATGGTAACAACTGAAATGAGTACCTCAGCACTCTAAAATATGTTATTAGCATTATGAATTAATTCACAAATGGAACTGCACTGCTAATGAATGCTTTTGGATAACATTTTGGGGATTGATTCCATTTTTGTCGCCTCTGAATTCTCAAGATTCAGTTGTATTATATATTTTTTATCTTTTCTCAGTTACTCTCTTAAGAATCTTTAGCAGATTTCTGCCTGTTTTCTAAAGAGAGGGACTATAAATCAGCTGAAAAAAATCCAATACTTACAAACATCGATCTACTTAATTCCCCTTCATTTTTCTTTAAACCAAACACCATATGTGGTTCATTTGAAATGCAAGGAAAAAAAAACACTCATTTCCTGGAACTTGTATACGGTCTTATTATATATCATTGCACAGCATGACACAAATGCATGCCCTCTGAGTAGAACCTGGAAAGCATGCTGAGGTCTCATGTGTGCTGAGAATTGTTAAAATGTCCTTATTCAAACTAACATTTACTTAGAAGGCATATATTTACATTTACCAATCCATGACTAAATGGAGAGAAGCAGAGATGAGTATAAATAGATGATGATGCACCATTGACATATTGTACATAGAACATGGAGATAACGGACTCCAACTGGTTTCAGGTAGATACAATTATACAAACAAGTACACTGCCTAATGATGTCTAAATAAATCAATGATTTGTTAACTATCATGTTATACACCAAATAAAAGAGAAAATTCCTATAATAAAATTTTTAAAAATGCTCATAGACTAAGGCTTTAGGAATAATTTGGAATCACTAAACTAACCTCAACTTTCTTTGCAGGAAAAATCTCCAAATCTAAGTGTTTTAAAGAGAAAATGAAAAATAAATTGATTGTTCAATTACTAAGTGAAACTTCTCCCTCAAAAAAAAAAATTAAACTAAGATTCTCTTATATCAGTGCTTCATTTGTGATTTCATTGTTTTAGGTACTTTTGCTCAACCCACTCATGTCCACTTTATTCAGCAAATCTTATCTATATTCTCTTGTTAGTCTTCCACAAGGACTCTACTGAGTATGCGAATGTCTTTCCATTTGAATGTATGCACAAAAATCATATGTGCAGACCCTTGACTACTCATCCCTTGCTTTTGCCACATGGAATAAGCCTAACTTCTTTTCCAACCATATAGCTCCCTGATATCACTTCTCTTACATTATATTTGATTCATAATGTATTTTGGACCACTCAGTACCACAATGACCCTCTTCGTTGTTCTTTAGAGGCTGTATTATTCCACTCCAGGAGAAGAGGTTGTAGATGGCAAAGTATCTAGATACCACAGAGGCATGTCAAATGGGGAATGGGTGAAAGAACTAGATGTTTAGCTTAGGGAAGATATGATTAACACAAGACATGATGTCTATCTTCAAAAGTAGAATGGTTATGAGGTAGAGGTTATAAATGCCTCATGCAGTTTTCCAGAAAGCAACTGGGAGCAATGCATAGAAATAACAAAAAGGGAAGTTCAGACTCAACATCAGAAAAAAATTTTCTATTATATCTGTCAAAAAGGGGAATGGGCTGCCTTGTGATGTAGTAACTTTCCCATCAGTGGAACTATTTGAGTAGAACCTAGATGACCAGCAGAAAGAGATGTTAGAAGGGATTTCTGGGTGGAAATCTGAACTACATGAACACAGAAGTCCATTTAAACTCTAAAATTGTACAAAGGTGTTCCACGAGCTTAGTGTATTTTATATGTATTTTGATAATTCAATTTCGATATAATGTTTTTTCTTTTTTAATCATTATTTTATTTATAATTTTATTTATGATATATGCACTTAAAATATTTTGAAAAAAGTTTCACAGGCTTCACTAGATTGTTGTCATGGAGGTCCATGAATCATAAAAGAGGTTAAAAGCTTTTGTACCAGAGTAAATATATCTAGCATAATAATGATGTATTTTCCTATTTGTACATTATAACAACCTTACAAAATAGATACTATTATTGTTCCCATTTTATTGATGAGAGAAACGTTCAATGATTTGTCTAGGGTCACACACTATGATTAAGCATCTGAGAACAAATCTGAACCTAGATATTCCTGACTGCAAGTACAGAATTCATCTGACTGCTTCACTTAGCTGCCACTTCTATGGCATAGGCAAGAGCTACAAATCCTGTTTTATAGATGTAAAAACAATGACACAAAGAAGATCAGTAATTTTATGAAGAGGGGCAGCTAAATGCCTCAATAGACTGAGAGCCAAGCCTAGAGTCTGGATTCAAATCTGGCCTCTGGAACTTTCTAGCTATGTGACGAGGGCAAGTCATTTAACAGAAATTGCCTAGCCCTTACCACTCTTCAATCTTAGAACCAAGACAATATCAATTCTAAGACAGGCAAAGGATTAAGATATATGTATTTATATGTATTTTAAAATAATAATTTTCTGAAGAATAACAATAGTTACTTCATCAAGACAAGTGAAAATCTTACCAAATGCATGATCCAGTCTACCATTTCATTGATTTGACTACAAAGCAACTTCATGGTTGGTGGGACAAGGGCATCGATTGATGCCTGTTATATGTCAAGCACTTTACTAAGTGTTTTGTTTTGTTTTTACAAATATTATCCCATCTTGATCCTTGTAACAACCTTTTGAAGTGAGTAGTACCATTGTTTCCATTTTACAATTGAGGACACTGAAGCAGACAGAAGATAAGTGACTTGCTTTGATTTACTCATTTAGCAAGTGTCTGAGTCCACATCTGAATTCGGGACTTTACTTTAAGTCCAGTGTTCTATCCATTGCATCCACCTAAAAAACGAGGGGTAGGACTAGATGGTCTCTGCTATTTTTCAGCTTTGACCCATGATAATCTGTTTTCATAATTGTTCCTCTCCAAAAGGTGTTTTTGTTTCATCTACACTACAGTTATTAAAAAAGTGAATTGAAAAGAATTGTGAGCAAAAAATCTCACTGATGTTATCTGAGATCTGAAGGAAATGACTTGGAGTGAGTGACCTTAGAACACTGATTAAAGCATTAAACGTGATTAAACTTTCACATTCATGGCATGTGAGGAGAAGACATGAAGACTGACAAAAATAAACAAACAAATAAATAAATAAATGCAGTCAGAATAGTTCCCTGCCAGATCCCCAGCCTGTCACTTTCTAAACAAGGAGATGATGAAGGATATCAAAAAGACCATAGACCAAATTAACAAATTTGTTTGCCTTTTGACAAAGTAGAAGAATCAACTCTCCCATGAAGGTTATAGGGAAAGATACAAAGGAAGACTAAGTCCACAAACCTGGCACTTTCAAACCCCTAGTATCTTTTTGTAAATTTTATTTTCTAGATAGCATGTCAATTAATTGCATTATGATTTTTAATATCCATTTCCTGATGCTTTGTAATCCATATTCTTTTCCTCTCTTTCAACCCTTTCCTTTCCCCAAGAAGGAAGATAATATGATACATATATTATCATATATCATATATATATAAAACATATTTCTCTGTTTGGCTCATGTCTGACACATATAATAGGATTTCCCTAATTCTGAGGCTCTTAGCTAATTATGAATAAATTTATTAAATACAAAATATTTTATAGGCTTTAAAATCAAAGAGGAACAGAGACTTGTGAGAATTGGTCTAAGAGGCATAACAGGGAATAATTTGAAAAACTAAGCAAGAAGTAACAGGACATTTTTTTCCCCACAAAATAATCAGGCTGAAAGCAAAGTTAATTGGCTCCCTTAGGAAAGATAACAAGCCCTGATATTTGAGAAATATAAAGATGAAATTAAAAAAGAAACAAAATATTCCAATAAGTATAGAAAATATCTGATATTATAAAAGAACAGAGAAAAAAGATAAATTATTCATTTTTGGCATTTCATTTTCTTGACATGGACACCTCTTTGTTGGGAATTCAAGAGGGATTCAGAAATTCACTGGGATTCAGAGGGATATACAGTTTATTTAATTTTAAACCTGTAACTCACCCAAGGGCCATGAATGACTGTTCTAATTTTGGTTCAGATTTATCTCTTAAAGTGAATTCACATTAGAATTATGTTAGTGATCCCTTTCTTCCTCCAATACCTAATTGTTATTTGGCCTGCAAAGATCTATTCCAATGTACCAAAATATCATCTTTTTAAAACTTTTAAAAATAGATATATTTTGTTTTATACTGCTTTCATTTCTACAAATATCTCTTCCTCTCTCTCTACCTAGCAAATTATCCATTGTGGCAAAAGTTTAAAAAGAAGGCAAAAAACTCAGTCCAGGAATACTAGCCAACATATCTTTTGTGTCTGAAAGCAAATAAAATATCCTATACCTATATTCACTCACTAACAGCAAAGGCTGGCACATTTACTGAACTCTACTGTAGGGTTGATTTTAAGTGTAATGTCTATACATGCAAAATTATGTAATTTTAAATGTTTAGCAATACTTATTACTCTTTGGGCATTATTTCCCATCAAGGAAGCAAGTTCCTTATTTCAGTTGGTTCAATAAACATTTATTTATTTTTCATTGAAAAATAAAATATTGTTTCTGATAACTGAGATGAGATTTCAGGGACATTTTTCATCATGGACAAGAGGGGTTTTATTTCCTATAATAAATAACAGCCTAAAATCATGAGAATAAACAAACAACTAGTTCTATACTAAGTCTAATGTTGCCATATAAAAAGGAATCAAAATGGAAGAAAAGAGGGAAGATGGCCAGAATAAGAAGAAACAGAAAAAATATTACTTGGTAAATAAGATATTTTATATGTTATTATACAAGAGAATATAATAATATATAGTAATATATTATATATAAGATTTATAAAGATGAAGTAGAAACAATATTAACTTCTATAAAACTAACTCTTCAAGTGAGACTTCTGATTAAGGTCAGAAATTCTCTATTATTTTTGTTCAGGGTGAAGATTTTCTTGAGAGAGTATATATAGCCTAGGTTATCATGTAGAAACTCTTGCAACATTTTATTAAAACGAGATACGATTATTATTACAAATGCTTATCATCATAGTTAATAAATATCAAAAAATCAAAAAGTTACATTAACTATTTCTATGATAAAACAAAAATGCTAACTTTTCCTATCAGATTTGTGCCCATGGAATTCTAACCAAATATCCAGTGCTACCAAATGTTTCTTAAAACAGTAATCTGCCCCCTCCCCTGGTCATTTCTAGGAAGCTTACCAAAGTTCCTTAGGCAATAACCACATGTGACAAACCTGAACAGAAATATTCCAAGGGGACTGCCAGGCTCAGAGCTGATCATTTCATGGATGCACCATGTTTTCCCCACTTCCACCTATACATATTAACATTTTTATGTGGGTGAAATCTATTTTAAAAGATTAGCAAGGACAGCCTTGAAAAGGAAAAGAGGAGGATATACCACCAAAAGGTAATTTATATCCTGAAGGAGAGATGTGAAAGTTAATGTGGAAGCAAGAGATATGATGAGACTCCAGTCCCTGTATGCTTTGAGCACTAAGTGTATACCTAACAACACTATAGATTTTTTTCTTTCTTTAAAAACAAAAAACTAAACTAAACTAACAGGAGGTCTATTTTTTCCCTCCTCTCTCCATTCATGTATTTCCCATATTTATTTAGCTCCAGCTACATGGTCCCTTCAGTGATACAGAACTGTCCTGAAAGTTCAAGGTCCAGGGCATTTGATCTGATTTGCTGATGCCCATTGGAGAGTTCTGCTACCCATCACCACCATTCCTCACTTCTCCATCTCATTCCCTATCCCTGGCAAAGAGAATACAGATATCTGCCTATAGCCAATACCTTCTACAAATGGATGTTCACAAAAATAAAATTAAACTGTTAAAAGAACCACAGAGAAGAGGGAGCCCATATCTGATTTCCTACATTTTTTGTTTCTTTTTTACCTTAAAATATTAGCAGAATTTCATGTCAGTATACAGTGGCAACCTACTTAATAAGAAATAAGAATTACAGTCTGTTAGTTTTAACCATCTGAAACACAGTCAAAAACTCAAAAGTAAACAAAAAAAGTCTCTAACTTGTTGAAGTAACTGTTAACGAAGCCCATGCACTTTTCTTGTAGGGGAGGTTTGAGTTCATCATTCATTAATGCCAAATTATCCAAAAGGCATGCTAAATTAAAAGCCTAGGTGGACCTCAGAATTAATAGTTAACCTGAATCCTACCATAAGGTCTAGAAAACTTTCCCAACCATAAGCCTAAGAACTACAATCCTGCTCAGTCTGAACCCATTCACACTGTCCTCCTCTTTTGAATCCTTTATCCCCTTCATCATGTCACTGATTTCACCCAACCAAACTTCAGCCTTGGATTACTTCCACCATTTCTCACTTTGCTCCTACTCACATGCTGCTTTAAGGAAAGGAGGAAAGGAGAAAAGGAGAAAAGGAGAAAAGGAGGAGTAGAGGTGGAGAAATCACATAAATATTTTCTGACTGAATTCATTATAAATTTATGCTACATAATCTCATCTGGGTCCTCACTGCTGTTAGGCAATCTAATTACACTTCTCTAATCAACTCATCTTCCTCACTTTCACAGTAGCATTTCCAAAGCTTCCTCCTTAGTCCTTCCAGGGCTTGCCTTCCCTCCAATCTCTCAACTGAGAATCTTGTCTCATTTTTTGCAGAAAAAATCATCCATTTCCTGTGACCTCCCTCTTCTTTCCCCTTTGTCATTTTCTATCACTCGGGTGCCTCATATAATATATATGAAATTAAATATTTATTGATAACTAAAGCAAAGAAGAGGTCATTAAATCCATGGGGATTGATGAAATCATCAACTGAAGTAATGTAGAGGAAGAAGAAGAGAAGGCAGAGATCATAACCCTGAATGACCCCAAAGGTTAGAGGGCATTATCTGGAGGAGATTCCAGCAAAGGAGTATGAGAAGTATTCAGAAAACCAGGAGAGAATAGTATACTGAAGACTTAGAGAGAGAAAAGAGTATCAAGGAGGAGAGAGTTATTAACAGTGTCAAAGGCTGCAGAGAGGTCAAGAAGAAGGAGAAGAGAGAAAAGGCCATTGATTTGGCAACCAATAAATCATTAGTAACTTTTGAGAGAGAAGTTTTAGTGGAGTGATGATATAGGAAGCCACATTGTAAAGGGTTAAGGAAGAGAGAGAGAAGAGACAAAGTACAGGCTCTTGCTATAGACAACCTTTTCAAAGAATTTAACTACAAAAGGCAAAAGGAATATAGGACAACCACAGTGGGGATGGAAGGATCAAGTGACATTTTTTTCAGAATAAGATACGTGGGTGTGTCTGTAGATAGTGGGAAATGAACCAGTGTGGGGGGGGGTGAGGGAGAGACAGAGAGACAGAGAGAGAGAGACAGAGAGAGAGACAGAGAGAGAGAGAGAGAGACAGAGACAGAGAGAGAGAGAAAGAGAGACAGAGAGAGAGAGAGAGAGAGACAGAGAGAGACAGAGAGAGAGAGAGAAAGAGAGAAAGAGAGAGAGAGAGAGAGACAGAGACAGAGAGAGAGAGACAGAGAGAGAGAGACAGAGAGAGAGAGAGAGAGAGAGAGACTAAAAATAAATGAAAGAATGGGGATAACAGAGGGGACAAATCTGTTGAAAGATACAGGATGGAATGGGTTAGTAGTAGAGAGGGATAACCCTAATGCAAATATTAATAATATGGAAATAGATCTTGATCAATGATATATGTAAAACCCAGTGGAATTACTTGTTAGCTACCGGGGGGGGGGAAGCGGAGGGAAAAATCATGAATCATGTAACCATGGAAAAATATTCTAAATTAATTAAATAAATAAAAATAAAAATAAAGAAATAGCTATGTTGCTAATCCATACGCACAAAAATAGTCCTTAGGAAACATAAAGTAATCTGTTATAGGACTATATTTAGAATTTAAATGGACCTCAGAAGCCATGTAATCTAATTCCTATCTGAAATATGAATCTAAAATACCTAATTTGTGGATGCCCAGTTTTTTGCTTAAATGTCTTTAATAATAGGACAGACACTACCTAGAAAGACAACCCATTCCATTTTTTGACAGCTCTAAGTTTTAGAAATTCTTGCTTATATTCAGGAAGCTGAAATCTGTCTCTCTGTCACTCTGTGTCACTTAGTTTAAAGTTTTGACCTCGAGAACTATGAAAAAAAATAAAACAACCACCTTTCTGCTAACTGCCAATGACTCATGGGTATATCCTAGAATACACCAATGGCTCCATAGATAGGAAGCTGTCAATTTTTAATAAAGAGGTAATCTGACTGTATCTCATTTTAGTTTCCTTATTTTAACATTATTTTGGTTGAACAAGAAATCTGGAACATGGCCAGCTTTCAGTTCATTCTTGAGATAGCTAAAATGTAATCATTCTATCTGTTACTCATTTTATGGCTCACCTGAAAACTGGGTCAGATTAAGCTTATGATCTCCTATGTGGAGAAACAAAAAGCTTCCCTCATAATGTTGGCTTGTTAGAGATTTTTAACAGTCTTAGAAAATCCATTTACTATCAGTGCCACCTGTAAGTGTTGCTTTTAAGGACCACTCCAAAAGCTAGCATATAATATCCAAGAATTTGTTATGTTTCTTCCCCTTTGTAGAAGAGAGGGGACTGGTACAAAATAAAGAAGGAAAAATGAAGAAATTACAATAGAGCTAGATTTTAAGATACAAAGAAGAATAGTATGACTCTTCCACTTAACTCCAAACATAACAAATCTGTTAATTCCAAAGAGAATCTAATTTAATGGCAAAAGTAAAAAGAAAATTTCTTTGTTCACATGCAAATTATTAAATCACATCTGAACACAGGTTTTGCATAAAGAGAGTGAAAGGGAATGTCATAGACTTCTTGCTAATTTTAGCCTTAAAAGCAAATTTTTATTTCTTTTCCTTTAATCCAATAGAGGAAAAACATGAAGAACACTTCAGTCACAAGTATGCCTTAGATTTTGACTTTGGAAAAGCACAACCAGAATTTACTTTGACTAAAAGGTTGTTTAGTGGATAGAGATTTGGACTCAGTGTCAGAGACATTCAGGTTGGAGTCCTTCTTTTGATAATACTGGCTATGTAGCCCTGGGAAAGTCATTCCCAACTTCAGTCAATAGGTCTTTTAGACCTCTTGGGTACTTAATCAACCTTATCATTCACAGATTAAAATGGGTCTGAAGAGTAAAATTAGTTCAGGGTTAGAACTAAGTATTAGAGAGATATTAGCAGAATGGATAATCCATTCACTCTTTCACTCTCAGAAAAACAGAAGGAATGCCTATGCTCAAGACCAAGATCTTGTTCACAGAAGATTATCTAGCACAACTTTGGAAAACAAAGGAAAACAAAGAACAAATCACTAAAATGGAGAGATATGGTGGTCTGTTCATTCAAGGTCATTGAATAAATAAATAAAAACACAACTTTGGTCCAAGCTCAGAACTTTTTTCTAGCAAATAATATCTAAAATGTTTCTTGGGAGAGAAGGATCATTAGGCTTAATGTAAGAAAGTCTGTGTTCCAATTCCAGCTCTATTCCTTACTAGTTTCCTAAACAAATCTTTGTGCAGTAGCTCTGGGCCTACAAATAACACAACTTGTTATAATTCAAGTTTCCATCTCTTGCTATCATGAAGCTTGTGTTATTGTTTTAGATAAGAGGTAAATAACAATGGCTGAAAAAATAATCCAGTAAACTGAAAATCCATTAAATCCACAAAATTACTTTATCTGAATTTATTCGGTTGCCATATTGCCTAGGAAAGTAAATACCATTTCCATGTAAAATCCTGAGGAACCTTCATTTTAATTGTCTAAATGCATTAAAGTACTCTACAAAGTAGCACTTACTTGCACATGCACAGTTTTAAGATAGAATGAGTTAATGGCTTTCCTCTCCTGAATTCTTTGTTTCTAGTATCCCCTTGGGGCTTCATTAGCTATTTTAACTCTTCCATATTTTGGCTTCTTTTTTTTTCCCTTAAACCTTACCTTCTGTCTTATAATCAATACACTAAGCATTGGTTCCAAGGCAGAAGAGCAGAAAGGCCTAGCAAT
The DNA here is from genome assembly GCF_016433145.1 of Gracilinanus agilis. NCBI lineage: Eukaryota > Metazoa > Chordata > Mammalia > Didelphimorphia > Didelphidae > Gracilinanus > Gracilinanus agilis. The sequence continues at coordinate 86,465,432 of NC_058131.1, forward strand.
TGGTGTTAATTAACATGCCCAGAGTCACACAGCTAGGAAGTATCTGAGGCCACATCTGAATCTAGGACCTTCCATCTCCAGACTTGGTTCTCAATCTATTGAGTCATCTAGCTGCCCCTTATTTAGTTTTTATCTTCTGTTTTATTCTTCTTTTTCCTGCCTTGATTTCTTTTATTTTTTTCTAGATAATTTTCTATATGCTTTAGACTTTTACTGTTTATTTTATCTTAGTAAAGAATTTTTTAAAAGAACTAAATAAATTAAGAGGAAAAGAGAACAAGGGATAGTCTCATTTTAAATATTCCATTGTTTCATAAAATTTAATAGGATAAAAATATGGCCTTTTAATGATTTTATCTCATTTACTTACTATCTTTTTTCACAAATGTAAATATTTGTGATAAGGCTAAATGCTTCATGTGTCAATTTAAAAAGATATGTTGGTCTGCAAATAATCCTTTATTAAAAAAGGTGGGGGGGTCAGCGGAATAGCTCAGTGGATTGAGAGCCAGGTCTAGAGACAGGAGGTTCTAGACACTTCCCAGTTGTGTGACCCTGGGAAAGTCACTTAACCCCTATCACCTACCCTTACCACTCTTCTGCCTTAGAGTCAATACACAGTATTGACTCCAAGACAGAAGGTAAGGGTTTAAAAAAAAAAAAAAAAGCAAGCCTGGAAAACCTGTATCATATACTGGCTATGACCTGGCATGATTTAGAGAAAAGGTGTTAACCTAAATTGATAAAAGAACTTTCCTCACTCAGGAGCTTACTGTACTGGTGATATGGCCAGCCTACCTCCCAACCTTATTCCCTTCTAATGCTATCTGGGGAAAATGAAAGCAGCTATATCCTTTGGTTTCTACAATTATAATTTCACTAACTATCTAGGAAAATGTTGATATAAGCATCATTTTTCAGAGAATTATGTATTACTCTATCCCAGGGATCTGCAATGTATGGCTCTTGAGCCGTATCTGGCTCTTTTGAGGGCCAGATATGGCTCTTTCTGCAGGAGCCATGAAGTCAATTTTTTTTTCAGGAACTGTTATAGGAGCGCGCACTGTGAGCACTGTATGGCTCTCACGAAATTACATTTTAAAAAATGTGGCGTTTGTGGATCTCACAGCCAAAAAGGTTGCCAACCCCTGCTCTAGATATTCAATAACAAAATACATATTTTCTCAGATAGCTTCCAAAATGATCTTCTTTTCTATATATGACACATGTGCTAAAACTAAATTTAAACTTTATCTAATGTCAATATTAGCAACTAAATCCTAGCATTTCCCCAAGGAAATCAGTTTCATATCAACTTTTGGAAATGTACATATTTGGCAAAATTGTTCTCACTAAAATAGCAAAATTATCATTCATCAATTATTAGCACTGGAAATGTATAGACAATCTCTAAATAAAGTTGATGATTTTATCTCTTATTTCAATCAAATAAAATGTTATCCTGAACATCAATAGATTAACATCAAGATCAGCTATTTCAGATTTGACTTTAACCAAAGATGGGCTTTTGAGATGATATGTACAAAATATGTTACTAGTTTTAAAGTGTGCATTTAATGGAGTCCTTTTTTTCCTTTTGATCATTTTAATGACATTCTGAACCTGTATTTTACCAGGAAGGAAAGAACTATTAACAATAATAAATCTCTATAACTATTTGTATGTATGTGTATGTATGTATGTATGTATGTATGTATATTTTTAGCATAAAAGGTCAACTTGAAAGACTTCACCTATATAAGGATAAAAATGAGTGTATTAAATAAGACATACTTGCAATATGAGAAGTAATTTTTTTCAGAAATAAAATATTAAAGATAAGTAATTTACCTTATCTCTGTGACTAGTGGTATGTGTGTTCAAAGAAGGAATAACACAAAAATGTCCATTTATGTCCATTTGTCATTAGATTACACAGATTTACATCCTGTATAATGATTTCTTTGAGTAACACAACTATGAAATAAGTGCCTTTCCAGTAATTACTTCATTTGGAGGACTTTGAAGATAGCATTTAAAGGGAAGTACAATCAAGCAGAGAAAAGAGCTTATGTTCTTAGCCTCATGAAGTAAAGCAAGGATTCAAGAAACATGTTGATAGTGGGCAGACCAGCAACTAGAGGGGAAGATTTAAATTTATTCCGATCTTGAGTCTACAATGCCCAGTTTGAATGGTAAATTTCAAATGCTCTATTGATATAAATAACCATTTTAAAGGATAAGAAAAAAGGGAAATAAACAAATAAATAAACAAACAAACAAATAAATAAATAAATGTATAGTACTACTCACTCTACAGTGAGTAGTACTAGTTTCTAAGTAAGGCACTCAATCTTAGATTCCATTAGACTCATTTCAATTAAAATATAGTAGACAAAAAGAATGTGGGCTCAGTCACTCTCTATCACATTTGATCAAAAGTTTTTACTGTAATTCACCCAGGCAATAGAAGTTCTTACTATCATAGGTGTCTCAAAGCATAAATACAGATTTGGATGTTCTTAAAGTGACTTCTACAAGCTGTGATACAAAGAAGTCCTTCCACAGAACTCTTGACCAATTTTCAGCAGTGAATGACTTACTGAAGTCATAGACTGACACTATTGCTTTTTCTGGTAAAGTCAAATCAATCTAATTATCCATATTCAATGTTTTAAATGGGAGTTTGGCAGAATAAATTATTCCATCAAATCATCATCATTCTTGCTTTTTTTTTAAATCTTATACATTCCAGCTGAAATGCTGTTTATTTATGGCTTAGTAAAAGTCCTGGATAGCATATCACTTAGGGCAACCCTGCATTCAAGTTGAATACTATGTAAGAATATTAATCTTAATAAAAGGAATCAAGTGTTTCAGAAAGAAACATCTAAAGCTTAAAAAATAACCAGCAATGTTATATTTCAAGGCTGCTTTATTGAATCTACCAAATGACACACACACAATACCACTATGGCTAGAATACTTTCATTATCAATTCTAGTCATTTCTCAACAGGATATCATATAATAGAGAAAAAATAACAAATGTATCAAGGTGTTTGGAGTATGGAACATGGAAATGACAATGGGAAGGAGAAAATGTATCTGTTTTGACAACAGTTCAGAATTTCACTAACACACCTCCCAAGGGGGAAAAAAATCACCAGTTAATGTCAGTCAGTTAACTTAATGCCCTCATTAAATATCCTCTAATAAGATATAAGAGGCGTGCATATAGACCTGGTCTTGGACCAAGAGAGATATTGGTGCAAGTCCTATATTTAACCCACACTTGCCATGTAACCCTGGGCAAGTCAGTGCTCTAAAGACTCCGCTAAGACTAGAAGTTGCTTGAGTAGAAGTTCATAATGAAAACTGACACTTCTGTAATTTATAATTTTAGAGATTTAACTGAGAAAATGAGAGAATGAGGGACTTATCTAGGATCACATAGCTAGTATATATAAAGGGCAGGACTTGAACTTAGGTCTTCATGATTCTACAACAAAGCATATATCCACTGTTATTCATAGATGGATATATATATATATATATATACACACATATATATAGTACATGTAGTATATATGCACATATATAGATACATACATATATATGCCATAAATGGATAAATAGGTATACACATATAAACACATTGCAATAATATGCTGGTCTCATATGTGTATGTATTTATATATGTATATATTGATAAACTTGCATTACATAGACAGGTTTTATAAGATTAAAATAATTTCATTTAATATATTTTCATGAAATATATTTATTTCAATAAGCAATGTGTCTGGATGGGGAGAAAGTAAGGGAGAGACAGAGAGAGATGTATGCATTTTCTAGTAGTCATCAATTATTAAATATTCACTTGAATTGTAACGGTTACAAATTTATAGCAAAGCTTTATTGTTTAATAGCTTTCTTCTCCATTTGCCATTTGAGAATTACTGTATTTGGTTTCTCAAAAATAAGAAACATGCACACACACAGTTCAACCATAGAAAATTGTATTGAAGTTTGAATGACAAAATCTTAAAATCTCTTGTTGATTTGATGGTGCAGTTCTAATTAATGACTTTTTGTCAGTATAAAAGAGCATTGAAGAAAGACAATCAGAACATGAACCAAGGCACCCTGACTTTGCTTTCCATTTATTTTGAATAAATGCAGTTTTATCTTCCAGCGATATTTGTCCAGTACTTTTCATGACATTACTTTATGAATTCATAATTAAATACCTTTAGAAATTAAAAGCTCTAACATTATGTTCTGTAAAATTTCCTAATTGTCATGAGCTCATAAACCTCAATTTACATCCTTTCTTAAATTCTCTAGTTTTCAGTGTACCAAAATTAGAACCCTTAGCCAAAACATGGATATTACAAACCATTTCAGCACTTCATTGATTAAACGATGGGAAATGATGCCAACAAATTGAGCTGGGTTCTTCCCCAAGGAAGTCTGAACAATGACAACACACTCTCATAGACACCAAAAGGAAAGTGACTTCTCTAAAAGACTGTTGGCAAGAATAGCATTGTTATACCTAATTGACAGGATCACATCCTCCTGATGTCTGTACTTTGATGTCAAAGAATGCATGTGTACAGTTTTTTCGGGCAATACCACATCAATACATATTCACAGAAGGGAAGTTGATTCTTTCCTCCTCATTTTTTGACCTTCCCTCTTCAGATCAAACCACTTAATGACAAGTAGGTGTCTTAAACAATGCCCTTCACTCCACCTTCTTTCACTACACAAAACCACTTTTGTGAATGCAGTCTTGTTGATATCATAAAATAAAAGAGACTAAACTAGAAACAAGCTTCTGATCTTCCCCCCAAAATGGTATATTATGGAAAGAACAAAATTGGTCATTTCATCACTATTGTGCATTAATATTCTTGTTGAAACATTTCTGTGTCTTGTATCTGTATTCTTAAATAACATGATGTCAAATAAAAAATAGAAACATTATCTTCATCTAACCCTTGTTGCAATGAAAAGCTAAAGAGTGAAATTTCCTTTTTTAGTCATTTTCCTATTTACTCTTTGCAAAGAAATGGACAACTTTATTAAAATTTTAGAAACTAGTTTCTTGCACAATATTTTTTTCAAAGCAGAATACAATTTATTCAACCAGGCATGGTTATGATGATATATATATATGC
>NC_058131.1:86471016-86500432 GCF_016433145.1 Gracilinanus agilis
AGAGAGAGAGAGAGAGAGAGAGAGAGAGAGAGAGAGAGAGAGAGAGAGATCCAGCTATAGTTATAGGCAGAAGAAGTCTTCTATTACCTGTAATGTTTTAAAAATATTTAAAGAAAAACAATCCTAAAGACTGTTAACCCAATGTATTTTGTGCTCGCCTGAGGAAGTGGTAGGTAGCTCAAGACTGACATGCTCAAAGTAGTCTTCTAAAATAAGCAGTCTATTCAGTGCATAAAATTTAATTTTAAAGTTCATTAAAATGGTAGTACTTACGCAATTTCATCATTCTGGAATTCCAGCTCTCCACAGGTATCCTCAAAGTCTTCTCCTCCACCTCGAGCTGATCCTTCAATTGTTTTGTAAGGAACAATAACACTTCCTCGTGCTCCAGATGTTCTTAACACTTTGACCTCCATGATGCCAACACTCTCGCTCACATGTGTCACAGGTTCCTCAAAGGTAAAGATGCCTGCATGATCATCATCAAAAATAGTGACAGTGGCAGTAGAGGGAGAGCCCAGGCAAGCAAGAGATGCAATGTGATTAGCCTCCAGGATTCCATCTTCCAAAGCCTCTGATGTTACTTTGACATTGCTGAGGTGCACATGGAAGTTCTCATCTTCTTCAAAAATATCATCATCAATAATGCCAACACGGATTTCCTTTTGACTCTCTCCAGGTTTGAAGACCACAGTACCTTCAGTAAATTCATAATCAGAACCTGCGTTGGCTGTACCATCTTCTGTTCGGAAGTCAACGAAAACAGTGTTGCTCAAATCACCCCCTCTACGGATAATGTTGAGGGCCACTGTGCCACAATTTTCAAGACACTGATAAGCTCCCTGCTCAAAATAGATCTTACTGACTGGGTCATTTTCTGCCATTTCAATATTGACTTCATGCATGCTGACAGCTTTTCTGGCCTGATCTGCAGCATGTCTCTTTAAAATATTGCCAGCTCCAGTCATCAGACGGGTAGCTTGGATACGATAGAATGCACGACTCTTCTGCTGTTGACTCAGGACTTGGTAGTTGGCTAGTTCTATTAACTGCTCAATTTCTTTTTCTGGGTGTTTCTGTTTCAACTCCTTCAGGATCCTGGCCATTTCCCTCCTAGTTTCTTCATCATCTTGGTCCCTCTCGTCAACTTCCAGAACGAGAGCACCATCCAAGAAGTTATCCACATGAGAGTTGACCACTTTTCCATCCATTTCAATTTCGGCTTTGGAAGGGGGCCTGTCTCCTTCATGTTCGATGATCATTCCCCTTTGCTTGCCAGCTCGATATCTCTTATAGACATATTTGTAAAACAGAAGCCTTCTGTCTGCAACCCAAGCAAATACAACGCAGATGGGGAAGAAGAAGAAAGTAAGCAAACCTTCCCAGACTTCCACAACCCCCGGCGATATGACAGACAGAATCATGTAGAGCCAGGTATAGGCAAAGATGCTCCATGCTGCAGTTACGAAGAAGACTCGCAAATGTTTAATCTTCCTTGTTTCTCCATCAGGAACCACATAGACACAGAGAGCGATGATGATGAACATATTGAATGCAGCACTTCCAACAATAGTACTGGGACCAAGATCTCCAGCAGTAAAGTTATGGCCACAAACTTCAATCACAGAAAGAAGGATTTCAGGTGCTGAGGAGCCCAAAGCCATCAATGTTAGGTTGGATACTGTCTCATTCCAAATCCTCACTGTGGTCTTGGTGGTCTCTCCATTGGGTTTCTTTATGGTTATTTCTTTTTCTTGGGACGTGATGACTTCTATTGAGGACATGAATCGATCGGCAATGATAGATACTCCCAGGAACATGTAGACCATGGCCACAAAATACACAGTAGCTCTAGCAATTTTATCTCCAAAGGAAGGATCTTGGGGCTCCCATATGGGCAAAATCACACCCTTCTTACAATAATAAGAGCCAGTACATTCATTTGTATCATTTCCAGTTCCTTCACCTTCAGTCTCAGCACTTATTTTGTCCAGGTGGAAAAGCAAGAGAGCCACAGAGCTTAGTAAATATCCCAGTGGAAAGGTTGGCGAAAGATTTAATTTCATCATGGTTGCTGCTTGACTAAATTTCCAAGTCTCCCAACCTATATACAGAAAATCCAAGAAAGGGAAAAGAGATCAGATAATTTCAGACAAGACCAGAGTATGAATAAAGATAACACTTTTTCCATCATCGATTCCTTTACATCTAATAATCACAAATCCTCTATTAAATTATTTTTTTCTAGGAGTCATAAGTTATTAAACAGTCTTTTAATTCTTAAAGGATGAATTTCCGTCCCAGGATATTGCTGATTGCACAAGAATTACAGTTGACTTATCAAGAATAAGAAGCAAAATAATAGTCTTGCCCTGCTGAATGAACATTTAGCATGTTAATAGATTACAAGAAAACTTTTGAAACATTAAATAATTCTTCCTAGTGGATGAAAATGAACCACCTCCCCTCCCATCAATGCTCAGCAGTTTTAGCCAAGAAGGAAACCAAAGCCCTCTTATGTAAATTATTGCTTTGAAACATGTACACTTGGAAGAAAGAGGAAGACACAGGAACCTTCAGACACAAAACCTATTGGGAATCCTAAATTTGGATTCTACCTTGCATGTCATAAAAAATAAAACATCATTAGTGTTCTAATTATACTTGAAATGAAATGAAACATATCAATCTGTGATCAAAACTATGCCTTCCTTAATAAAATCAACAACAACAAATATATAGCCTCCTTTAAAAATATTGGAATGATTATATTTCAAAAATTATAATTGTTTCAAATATGGTTTGAATAGTGCACATTTCCTCCTAATTTTTAGCAAACACTGGTATCATGCCAAAATAGTAGGTAGACCTTAGTTTCTCCCTTCACAGACAACTCTACCTCTAACTACGAGAGTCTACTTTAAAATCTATAGATCCTCAATCAGTAGGAAGAAAGGAAAATTCATAGTTCCCAAGTCTAATTTTAGTATAGCATAGGAGCTGACAGACTTAAAAATCATCATTACCAACCATGAAATGTTATGAAATATAGGGGGGAAGAGAGAGAGAGAGAGAGAGAGAGAGAGAGAGAGAGAGAGAGAGAGAGAGAGAGAGAGAGAGAGAGAGAGAGAGGAAGAAGGAGGAAGAGGAGGAAGAAGAGAAAGAAGAAGAGCTCAAGTGGCCCAAATCATTCAAGAATAATTAATTCTAATTCATACATGTAGCTAAAGACATGAATCATAAAGTAAAAATACTCTAAAAGTAAAACACTGGAGGAAAGAGAAAGAACAAAAAGTAAAGTTAGTATTAAAGAAGGAAATTAAAATGGAGGGGAATATACAGGTGGTAATCATAACTGTGAATGTGAATAGGATGAACTCACCCATAAAACACAAGCAGATAGCAGAATGGACATGTAGTCTACAAGAAACCTACATGAGGCAGATTGACATACAGAGGGTAAAGATAAGGATCTAGAGCAGAATCTATTGGGCTGCAATTAAGACAAAGAAGACAGGAGTAGTAATCATGATCTCAGACAAGGCTAAAGTAAAAATAGATTCAATTAAAAGATACAAGGAAGGAAACTACATCTTTAAAAGGTAACAAGTAATAAAGAAATACCAGTACTTGACATACATACATCAAATGGTACAGTTTCCAGATTTTTAAAGGGGAAATTGAAGGAGCTTATTGGAGGAAATAGTTTAAAAAACCATTCTAGTGGGGGACCTCAATCTTCCCCTATCAGAACTAGACAAATAGAACCAAAAATAAATTTAAAAGTAAGGAAAGTAAATTAAATGTTAGAAAAATTAGATCTAATAGATGTCTGGAGAAAACTGAATAGGGATAAAAAGGAATATACTTTCATTTCTGCAGCACATGGTACATATACAAAGATTGGTCATGTACTAAGGCATAAAAACATAGCAGAAAAATCAGAAATAATAAATACAACTTTTTCAAATCATAATGCAATAAAAATCATAAGGTTTCATGGAGAGGCAAATTTAAAAATAATTGGAAATTAAATAATCTAATTCTTCAAAACTGGTGGGTCAAAGAACAAATTAAAGAAACAATTACTGATTCCACTGAAGAGAACAACAATGAGGAGACAGCATATTAAAATCTATGGAATACAGCCAAAGCAGTACTCAGGGGAAAATATATAACCCTGAGTGCCTATATCAACAAATAGAAAGGGAGGAGATTAATGAATTGGACATGCAACTTAAACAACTAGAAAAAGAACAAATTAAAAAAAACAGATAAAAACTAAATTGGAAATCATAAAAATTAAAGGAGAAATTAATAAAATTGAAAGTAAAAGAACTATTTAATTAATAAGACTAAGAACTTGTCTTTGAAAAAACAAATTAAATAAAGTATTGGTTAACCTAATTAAAAAAAGGAAAGAAGGGAATCAAATTAACAGTATTAAAAATGAAAAGGGCAATATTACCTCCAAGGAAGAGGAAATTAGGGCAATTTTAGAGGTATTTTGCCTAATTATGTGACAAGAAATATGACAATATAGGTGAATTGGATGACTATTTACAAAAAATAAAAATCATCCAGATTATAAAAGAGGAAATAGGATACTTAAATAATCCTGTATCCAAAAAACAAATTGAATAAGTCATTAAGGAACTTCCTAAGAAAAAATCACCAAGACCAGATGGATTCACAACTGAATTATATCAAATATTTAAAGAACAACTAATTCTAATACTACACAAACTATTTGACAAAATAAACAAAGAAGGAGTCTTACAAAATTCTTTTTATGACACAAATGTAGTACTGATTCCCAAGTAAGGAAGACCAAAAACAGAAAGAAAATTATACACCAATCTTCCCAATGAACATAGATGCAAAAATATTAAAGAAAATATTAGCATGATTATTCACTATGACCAGGTGGGATTCAAACCAGGAATGAAGGGCTGGTTTAATATTAGGAAAACTATCCACATAATTGACCATATCAACAGCAAAACTAACAAAAAAAAACACATAATTATCTCAGATGCAGAAAAAGCCTTTGACAAAATACAACACCCATTCCTATTGAAAACACTAGAAAATTTAGGTATAGAAGGGCCTTTCCTCAAAATAATAAGCCGTATATATTTAAAACCATCAGCAAATATCATCTGTAATGAAGGCAAGTTAGAAACCTTCCCAATGATATCAGGAATGAAGCATGGATGCCCATTATCACCTCTACTATGTAATATTATACTGGAAATGCTAGCAGTAGTAATTAGAGAAGAAAATGAAATGGAAGGAATTTAAGTAGGCAATGAGGAAACTAAACTATCACTCTTAGAAAATATGATGGTATATTTAGATAATCCTAGAAAATCAACTAAAAAGCTAGTGGAAATAATTAAGCACTTTAGCAAAGTTGGAGGGTACAAAATAAACCCACACAAAACATCTGTATTTCTATATATTTCCAACAAAACACAGTAGCAAGAGTTGAGAAAGAGAAACTCCATTTAAAATCACTCAAGACTATATAAAATATTTGAGAATTTATTTGTCAAGACAAACACAGAAATCATATGAACAGAACTACAAAACCATTTTCATACAATTAAAACTAGATCTAAGTAATTGGAAAAACATTAATTACTCATGGGTAAGATGAGCTGATTTAATAAAAATTATAATCCTACTTAAATTAATCTACTTATTCAGTGCCATACCTATCACAAAACCAAGAAACTTTTTATAAAATTAAAAAGAACTATAATAAAGTTCATCTGGAAGAATAAAAGATAAAAAAATATCAAGAGAAGTAATGAAAAAATGTGAAGGATGGTGGTTTACCAGTACCAGATCTTAAACTGTACTATAAAGTGGTGATCAGCAAAACAATATGGTATTGGCTGAGACAGAAGGATGGATCAATAGATTAGAATAGGGATAAATAAGCCCGGCAAGCTAGTATTCAATAAGCCCAAATATCCCAGCTTTGAGGACAAAAACTCACTATTTAACAAGAACTTCTGGGAAGAATGGAAAACAGTATGGAAAAAATTAGGTTTAGAACAACATGTCACACTCTATACCAAGACATTCAAAATGGATAAATGACTTAAACATGAAGAGTGAAATCATAATTAAGTTAGGAGAGCATAGGATACTATACCTGTCAGATCTATGGGAACAGAAGGAATTTAAGACCAAAAAAGAGACAGAAAACATTACAAAATGTAAAATGAATAATTTTGATTATATTAAATTAAAAATTATAAAAATGTTTTGCACAAAGAAAACCAATGCAATCAAAATTAGAAGGGAAGCAACGAAATGGGGGGAAAATTATAACAAAACTCTCTGACAAAAGTCTAATTTCCCAAATATAAAGGAACTAAGTCAAATTTACAAAAAAAAAAAATCAAGTCATTCCCCAAATGACAAATGATCAAGAGATATGAATAGGTAGTTTTCAGATAAATAAATCATAACTACCAATAATCACATGAAAAAGTATCTTAAATCTCTCCTCATTAGAGAAATATAAATCAAAACAAATCTGAGGTACCACCTCACACCTAGTACATAGGCCAATATGACAGTAAAGGAAAATAATAAATAATGGAGGGATGTGCTAAAATTTGGACACTAATACGTTGCTGGTGGAATTGTGAGTTGATCCAACCATTCTGGAAGGTAATTTGGAATTATGCCCAAAAGGTTTTAAAAGAATGCATAACCTTTGATCTAGATATATGACTACTAGGTTTGTAGCCCAAAGAGATAAAAAAATGTTCGTACAAAAATATTTATAGCTGAACTTTTTGTCATGGCAAAAATGGGGGGATGTCCATTGATTGGGGAATGGCTGAACAAACTGTGGTACACGATGGTGATAGAATATTATTGTGCTGTAAAGAAATGGTGGATTTCCAAGTGAACTGGAAGAACCTCCATGAATTGATGCAGAGTGAAACAAGCAGAACTAGGAGAATATTCTACACAGAAACTGAAATATGATGGCACTATCAAATGTAACGGATTTTGATACTAATAGCAATGAAATAATCCAGGACATTCAAAAGTGACTTATGAGAAAGAACATACTATCCACAACCTGAGAAAGAACTGTGGGAATAGAAATGCAGAAGAAAAACATATTGTTTATCACATGGTTCTATGGGTATATGCCTGGGGGTTTTGGTTTTAAAAGATCACTCTATTATGAACATGAATAATATGGAAATAGGTTTTGAGCAGTGATACATGTATAACACAGTAGAAGTGCTTGTCAGTTCCGTAAGGGAGGAGGGAAGAAGAAAAGGACAGAAAATGAATCATGTAACCATAGAAAAATATTCTAAATCAATAAATAAAGAAATTTAAGTAAAAAGAAATCTATGCTGGAATTATAAACCACTGAGCTTCTGCTTTGAGGATCTAGGTGAGGGAATGTCTAGAAGACAAGGCTCAAGATGACAATGCCATGGAGGGAGATTTCCTTGGGGTAGGATAGCTTATAGTACTGTGGAGCCATGAGCAGTTTATAAAATATAAGAATGACCCAGTTGCAGTCCTATTTCAGATCAAACTATTTTCAACATTATGCAGAGTGGGAAATGGAACTTGAGGAGTTTTCTAGATATTTTGACTAAGTCAAAAAATAACCTTACCTTCACTTGTCTCATCAACTTTCTGATAAGCATCTCAGACCTACTCCATGTCAGACCCTTGCTTTTCTCTAAGATCTTTATGTAAAAATTTCCTGGGGCTCAGTTATGTCTCTGGCCTTGAGATTCCAAACAAATGCATTCAGCAGTCTCATCCTAGCTGGCAGAAAGATAGGACATTATGGAGCTCTCTTGGTAATATTCATTTTGCTTTAACCCCTCTATGATATGGGATAACTTACTTTTCAACATTTATTCACATATTTTAAAAGACCATAAAAATTCTGAAATCTAATGTAGGCTGGAAAAGAGCCTCACCCTAAACTAAAAAGGAGAGTTTCCAAAATGGTTTAGAGGTGTTAAGGAACTCATTTCAAGCTCAAAGGAACTGAGCCACAAGTGTAACAAGAGGACAGAGTCCAGAATATTCTATGCCTGTTAAGAAATAGGTCTGGTTTATTTTTTAAAAAAATACTAAATAATACCACAGGTTTGTAATGTTGAAAGATGAAAAAGATGAGGGTATGGTATATACTGAAAGAATGGCATCTAATATGTTTTCAGTTTTATTCTAAGAAAAATGGTCAAAATAGTGAATCTCGATTCCTTTCAAAGTTGTTATTCTTCTTAGTAATTCTAACATCCATCCCTTCATTCATTCAGAATGTATTAGCCATCTACTATGTGTCAAGCAGGATACTTGATTTTGGTTATAAAGAAGTAAAAAGGAAAGAGCTGAACATCCCCTAGGTTTTATATTTGAATCTTTAACACTAGAACAGTGCCTTGCATATAGTATGTGCTTAAAAATGTGAAGTCAACAGGTCTAGAAGAATTATATAATAACAACAGCATTGTCAAGAAAAAAGTTATGAAAGAGTTAAGAAATCTAATCAATTCAATAACTGAGCATGACTCCAGGGAACCAGTGATACATCCTGGCATAGAGATGAGGGACTCAGGACAAAGAATGAGATACATTTTTTGAAATATCAAATGTGGGAATTTATTTCACTTCACTATGTTTATTATAAACATTTTACTTTTTTTTCCTATTGTGGGATTAGAAGGTAGGAGGATGAAAAGGTAAATATTTTTCAATTTCAAAACAACTTTTTAAAAGAAACTTCCATTTGTAACTCAGTTTTTTAATGTTAAAAATATTTTTTGTTAAAAGAAGGGATTTCTTTTTTTAATGTCCAGGGGTATTTTTTAATGGCTTTTTAAAAAAAAAACCTTATCTTCCATCTTGGAGTCAATACTTTGTATTGGTTCCAAGGCAGAAGAGTGGTAATAGCTAGGCAATGGATGTCAAGTGACATGCCCAGGGTCACACAGCTAGGAAGTGTCTGAGGCCAGATTTTAGCCTAGGACTTCCCATCTTTAGGGCTGGCTCTCAATCCAGTGAGCCAGCCAGCTGCCCCTTTAATGGTCTTTTGAAGCTTACAGGGGGCTGATTGGGAATGAAAGCCTTTTGAACAATCATATATATCATGTCAGCAGAGAAAGAGGCAAGAAGAAAACCCTGCTACGTGGCACCTTTCTTAGCATAAACCATTGAAGGCTACCATTTGTAGATTTGTGCCAACTTGGACATCAACCTGAAGATCAGAGAATGAATGATTTTGTTTCCAGTGTAGACATTAGAAATAGTTACTATCCCAAAGTTAGTTTTTGGTAACTGAATGCCATCCCTATTTATGCCTACAAAGTCGATATTATCTAAGATATCAGGACTATAAATTTCCTTGACCCTCATCTGCCACTTCATGTCATGGTTTGCAAGATGACCAGGTAATGATAGATCAATTTAAAATCCATCATCACTAATAGAAAAACAAGTCAAGGAATTCTACCACAACTACAATTTGACTCATAAACTTTAAAAAAAATTAAACAAGGAAAAAAACTGCCTAGACTCTCAGAGGAGGAAACAATATTTAAATAAATGTATTTTAGAAAAAGAAATTGAATACAGCATAAATGAACTTTCTAAGAAAAAAGCAGCAGGACTTACAAGTGAATTCTACCAAACATTTAAAAAATCAACCAATTCAAATACTAATTAATTAAAAAATAACAAATAAAGGATTTTTAACAAACTCCTTTTACAAAACAAATATGGTGCTGATACTTAAATCAGGAAGAGCAAAAACAGAGAATGAAAATTATAGACCAGTTTCATTAATGAACATAGATGCAAAAATTATAAAATACTAGCTAGGGGACTGCAATAAAATACACAAAGATTATACATTGTGACAAAAGAAGACATCAGGAATGTAGGGATAACTTAATATAAGGAAAAACCATCAACATCATTGATTATATTAATCACAAAAGCAATTTAAAACCATATGATTATATCAATAGATGCAGAAAAAGCCTTTGACAAAATAGAAGATATATTCTATTAAAAACACTGGAAAGCAAAGTAGATTTTTTCTTAAAATGATAGAAAGAATATACCTAAAGGCATCAGCAAGTATTATTTTTAATGAAGATAAGCTAAAAGCCTTCCCAATAAGGTCAGGAGGGAATCAAGGATGCACATTATCATCAATATTATTGAACATAGTATTAGAAACTTTGGAAGTAGCAATAATAGGAGAAAATGAAATTAAAGGAACCATAATGGGCAAAGAGTAATAAAATGCTCTCTTTTTGCAAAAAGTGTGATGGTATATTTGGAAAATCCTAGAGATTCGGCAAAGAAATTAGTTGAAATTGGCAATAATTTTAGCAAAGTAGTAGGATATAAAATGAACCTACATAAGTCATTACCATTTTTATATATTATTAACAAGTTCCTGAAAGAAAAAAATAGTAAAAGATACTCCATTTAAAATAACCACAGATAGAATAAAATACCTGGGAGTATACCTGCCAGAACAAACCCAGGAACTACAGGAACATAATTATAAAATATATTTTACAAGAATAAAGTCAGATCTAAATGACTGGAGAAATATTATTTGTTTATGCATGGGCAGAGACAATATAATTAAAATGACAATACTATCTAAACTAATCTACTTATTCAATACCATTCTAATTAAATTACCAAAAAATATTTTATTTAACTTGAAAAATAACAAAATTCATTTGGAAGAACAAAAATCAAGAACAGCAAAAGAATCATTGAGAAGAGATTAAGGAAAGAGGTCAGTTTCATATTTTAAATTATATTATAAAGTAGTAATTATCAAAACTACTAGCTAAGAAATAGAAAAGTAGATCAGTGGACCAGGATGGTCATATAATAAGAAATACTAGTAAAAGATTATAGTAGCTTTGTATTTTAGAAAAGCATAGATCCAGCTTTTGGAAATAAGAAATCACTATTAGGCAAAACTGTTGGGACAACTGGAAGGTAGTTTGGTAGAAATGAGGCATAGACCAATATCTTACATCATTCACTAAGATAAGTTCAAAGTAGATATATAATCTAGACATAAAAGAAGATATCATAAGCAAATTGGAACTGGGATCATATTACCTGTCAGATTTATAAATAGGAGAATTTATGTCAATAAGAGAAGGACTATGAAATGTAAAAATGGATCATCTTGAGTATATTAAATGGAAAAGTTTTTTATACAAATAAAACAAACGTTGCCAAGATTATGAGGAAAGCAGAATAATGTGAAAAAATTATAGGTAGCTTCTCAGATAGAAGTCTCATATCTAAAATATAAAGAGAACTTTGTCAACTTTATAACAATAAGAGCCATTTCTCAATTGATGAATGGGCAGAAGATATGAATAGATAATTTTCAGATGAAGTAATGAAATCCATAAATAGGTATTTGGGGAAAAATCATTATTGACAAGAGTAAACCCAAATAATTCTGATATATCATCTCCTACCCATCAGACTAGGTAAAATGAAAGAAGGGAAAAATGACAAATATTGGAGGAGATGTGGAAAATGAGGACACTAATACATTATTGGTGGAGCTGTGAAATGATACAACCATTTTTGAGAATAATTTAGAATTATATCCAGATATTTATAAAACTCTGTACACCCTAAGCCCCATTAATAATGTTACTGGGTCTGCTTCCTAAGGAGGTCAGGGAAAAATATGCTCCAAGATATTTATAGTGGCTCTCATTGGGGTAGCAAAGAACTGGAAAATGAGGGAATACCCATCAAATAGGGAATGGCTAAAAAATTGTGATTTATGATTGTGACAGAATACTACTATTCCATAAAAAATGATGATCAGGTAATTAAAAAAATACTTGGAAAGAACAGCAAAATATATAGAACCAAGAGAACATCATACACAGCTATGGATTTAATACTTGAAGAATAAATTGTGAATGGTCCCTCCAGAGAATGAACTGTAAATATTAAAGACATAATTTATATAAAAAAAGAAAATGGGATAACATGAAAACATTAAAAGAAGACAATATTTCCTATAGTTTATTATCTTTCTGTTATTTCCTATATGTACCTGATTTACATAGACTTTTAAAAAAAGTATTTACATAGAAGCATTGTCTAACTTTTCTACTATTTCAATGGAGGGAGTTTATTTTGTAGAGCTGGATTATATTTAGGACTGTATACATGGAATTTTAATTTGAATGACATATCTTCTTTCTCAGTGAAATGTAGACTGGTTTCAAGTTGAGACTATTGTTCCTTTTCTTTGTGGTAGGCATTTAATGCTTGTTTGCTGATTTGGTGAAATTCGGTTTCTAAATAAACTTCTCAATAGAGTAAAGAAAAAGAAACTGAAAGGCATTTTAAGGATTATTTAATCCAAAAGCCCCATTTCAGAGATGAGTAAACTGGGAGTCAAAGAATTAAAATGATTTGCTGAAGGTTTACACAGATGCCTAGTGGCAGATCCAATATTAGTTGTCATTCAAGGTCACTCTCAGTCCAATGCATTCTCTACTACATCCCCATATTTGGGGTCCTAGTGTGAATAGGACTTTTAGAAGCACTATCTCCCGAAATGCTGATATACCAGTTAGGCTGCATTTCCTAGGGGATGGGGGTGGGAGACATGAGAATGCCAACCCCTTTTTCAAAACACATGTGCAAAGTGTACAGCAAATACCCACTCAAAGAAGGATCAAAGAGCATCATAATTGTCTATGCAGGATGATATTGTTATCATTTCTAAAATAATTAGACCTGAAAAGTTGACACAGCCACAGTATCTATGCCACATAATTTAAAGCATGGGTTCAGAACTCTCTCAAATCTCCTCATAAACACTTATTTCCATGAAAATTGAACAAGATGTATTAGAATGGAATGATTGAATATATTTTGGCCTGCTGCCTCTCTTTTTTACACCCCTTATCTGACAGTCCTGATTTGATTTTTCCATTCTAAGCGCATGTGTCAGTGCTGGTTTCCATGGCTGCTTAAAATGAACTCTTACCTGGGGTTATCAGCATCACTATGGTCAGATTACTAAATGAGAATACCACAGTGTACATCATTGGGCAAGGCTACTAAATACAGATCCTCAAACATTTACTAATCATCTGTCTCTGTGACATAAGGCATTGTGGATATAAACATGAAAAATAACAGCCCTTGCCATCTTCAAGGAGCTCCCCAGTACTAAATGGTGATAATAAAGGATAATGAGAAGATATCAAGCTCTATATGGCGAAGGCTGTCTGTGTTAATGAGATAAGTTTCCGTATAAGCAGGGGTTCTTAAGGTTTTTTGTGTCAGGGACTCTTTGGCAAGATGGTGAAGCTTATAGAACCCCTTATCAAAATAATGTTTTAAATGCATAAAATACAATTTTGTTGTTTAGTCATTTTGATCATGTCTGACTCTGGCCCCAGTTGGTATTTTCTTGACAAAGACACTGGATTTGTTTGCCAGCTCCTTCTGCAGATCTTTTACAGATGAAGAAACTGAGGCAAACATGGTTAAATGATTTTCCCAAGGTCATGCAACTAGTGTCAGAGGCCAGATCAGTCTTCTTGACTCCAGGGCAAGAACCCCTGCTGTATAAAAAGTAGAAACAATTGTATGAGTAGTCATTGTTGGACTGTAGCCAAATGGATAGTGGGATGCTTCCATAATCTAAATGCCTCAGGGAGATGTTCCTGGGTATTATACTCACCTCAGAGTAAATATGCCTACCTAATAACAATTCATCTTTCAATCAGAGCAGATGGTAAAATGGTCAAATCCAGGAACAAAGGCACAGTAGTACATCTGCTTTACTCCAAAGAATGACTATCTAACATGAGAGCAATAAATATGATTCATTGGCTGTGTCCTCAGCTTAGTACTGGGGAAGGTGCACTGGGGCTAGAGTCAGAGAATCTGGGTTCCATTGCCACCTCTGATGCTTTGTACCTGTATGACCTTAAACAAGTCACTTAACCTCCCTGGAACTAAGTCTACTCATCCATATATAAGGGAGGTTACACTAGATGGTTGCTGAGATATATTTTAGTTCTCGATCTGTAATCCCTATAATATGATTCCCTGAAGCATCAAAATAGTTCTGTTCCTATAATTATCAATTAGTATTGGCCTGGGGCAAGAGG
Organism: Gracilinanus agilis; assembly: GCF_016433145.1. NCBI lineage: Eukaryota > Metazoa > Chordata > Mammalia > Didelphimorphia > Didelphidae > Gracilinanus > Gracilinanus agilis. The sequence goes on from NC_058131.1 coordinate 86,485,227, forward strand.
CAAATAATTTTTCTATCTGTCCCATACAGTATTCCATTTCTAACGTAAGTTATACCCTGACTTCCTATTCAAAGTCAAACATGGGAACTGCTGATTGACAGTTATATATCAGATCATTTTATATTTTAGAACTAACTCATGATTCTCATCTGCCCCTTCCCACTACATCTGTGTAATCCCAGCTGGTTTTAATACCTGAAGATAAGCAAATGATGGGTGTTTCTAAGACCAGTGAACACAACACTCCAAATATGGATACTAGAGATTTTCAGAGATTTTCTAATACTTCTGCAGGAAAGCAGTGTGCCAGAGGAATATACTGGTCTTAACCTGCCCGTTCCATCTGAGATCCAAAGCAATTTTCCTGTCCTCAGCTTTATGGCAATCATCTTATTAACATCTATGGGAACCAAAGAGAGAATGCTGATTTTTCTCAGTGAACACAATCTAACCATAAGCTTGACTTTTTTGTCTAACTTGTCTCATGTAGAGTATTCATCAGGCTGCCCAACCAAATGAATGGGTCCTGCAGAGAGAGAGAAAGAATGGCCATAAAGGGGAGCTCAAGTCTTAACTACTGCTTTGGCAGGGTTTATTGGACTAGGATTTAGTGCAAGGTCATATCACCCAAGAATGAGCGAGGTGGCTCAGCAGATGGAGCACTGGACTTGGAGTCAGAAAAGTCTTTGTTCCAATTCAGCCCCAGACACTTACTAGCTATGTGATCCTGGTCAAGCCGCTTAGCTTCTGTTTGCTTAAATCCACTACAGAAGGAAAAGGCAAACTTCTCTAGTATCCTTGCCAAGAAAACTCCACGGACAATATTGCCATGAGATGGTCCGTGGAATGACAAAAAATTAGACATGACTAAGCAATTCAACAACACTAACAACAAAGTATCACTGAATCAAATCATCAAGCAAACAAACAACATCAATAACAAGAAAATACAATGAAGAGATTGGAAGGGAAGAGGAGATACTTCCAGAATTTTGTCTCAAACAAAGGCTTAGGAGTATAAGAGATCAAGGTTCTATTACTAAACAAAGTTCCTAGTTGTGGGTCTTGGGGGTGGTGGTGTTAAGTATCTTATACACATAGGCTGGAGTAGGATAAAACTAAAGTAACGTATTACCAGAAAAAGAAGAAAATCTATGACAGCTTTAAATTCCTAGAAGTACTTGGGGGTATCTTCCCCACATGATTCCAATTTATGATAGTCCCAATATATTCAACACACTTAGATGATTTAAGGATTCTGATAAAGGAGATCTTTTCAGAAATGTCACATCTTGCTCCATGAATATTATGACAATGGCCAAAAAGCCCATAAAAATTTATATCCATTCTACCTAAGCAGTCCCTTCATTAGAGAGGCATTTGCAAAGAAGTTAGCTCTTTTTTGTTTAGTATCTGTTAATTTTCACTTAGAGGAAGGTTCCCTAATATTGATTATATTACAATTTACATGACTCAAATATTCTTATTCTCCATAGTAGGTGATAGGAAAGGCTTGCTTGGCCATGTTTGCCAATAAAAGTCATCTTTTGAGAACATAAACATGTCTCATTGTGAAACCAAAAAGTAAACTGAAAGCAAGAAGACTCTCTAAGCCTCTGGTTTTTGAAGTCAGCTGGAGATTCTCCTCCTACTCTTCTAAGATCAGCTCTGTAGGGAATACAGAGCAAAATAAGTTCTCACCGAGTACTATCTACAAGAAACTAGACAATTACATTGTTTCCTGACAACAGATGTCCCTCTTATAAGAAAAATAGCTCTATTATTAGAGAAGGATAACATTGTAGACCCTACCAAGTCCATCCATTTTCCTAACCGTCGACTAATTCAATTGTTTTTTTTTCCATTTAAGTTGATCAAGACCTTTCCATTTTATTTGTCCATGTAAAGCCTAAAAAATATTTTTAATAGAAAAAACACTTAATCATAATCCAGGGAACAGAAATGATCTCTTCAGAGACCAGAGACCGAGATTTCACATCATTCCAAACTTTTGTAATAATTTTAGGGACATTCTAATTGGCTGGAGAGCAATATATAACACAGAGGAAGTTCAGATATGAGAGAATAAGAGAGAGGCATAAGGAGGAAGGAAAAAAACAGAGAAAGAGATAGAAGGAAGCACAAACAGACATAGAAACAGACTCAGGAATAAAGAGATGAAGATATGCAGCAACAAAGATAGACAGAAGTAGAGGTAAACAGATGGAGACTCAGAGATAAAGAGAAAGAATAAGGTTATGAAGGGCCAGTGTTGACAAATAATATTAACCTAGAATCAAAATAACAATTCAGTTTGTTTTCAAGAATCTAAAAGGAGTCACAAGCTCACAAATAACTCAATTGTAGCCCCAGACTTCCTGTGAAATGTTAGAAACTGTTTCTTCAAACTGACAAATGGGAAATGAGGAAGCAATAATACAGAAGTAACTCATGAAGAAGAATCACAGACAGAATTTTAGTTTTTCTCATATTTCCAAGATTACTGGATCACAGTATGTCTCCTAGGAAGGGTGACAATGAAGGGATCAACTAGTAAGTAATGAACTATCTTAGAAAAGAAAATTTGTTCAGACAATCAGAACCAAGGGGCATTTTTTAATTGCCTGGGTTACTTATCATCTTTATAGAGAAAGGAAGGGAAATAACATTTATATCATCATGTCAGACAATGTGCTAAGTGCTTTACAAATTCTATCTTATTAGATCATCACAACAACCCAGCAAGTTAAGTATTATTATTATCATAGACCCTTTTGATAAAAGATTTAGAGTTGGAAGAAAACAAGGAGGTCATCTAATACAATCTCTTTATACTAAGAATTATGAAACTGAGGCCAAGAGATAATAAATGACTTTCCCAATGTTACAAAAGTAGTAAGTGGCAGAGTGTAGTTTCAAACTGTCACCCCCCCCCCATTTTCTAAATCCACTATTCTTTCCACTACATCATACTGGCTTAGCAATGTTCAAGATGACAATTTACTCACTCTACGTTAGGAAGACAAGAAGAAGTTTTCAATTGTCAGCTTTATACCTCCTTGAATAGAGGATTGCCTAATTTTTGGAATTGGAGGTTCACTGAAACATCCTCCTACACAAAATATACTTCTCTCAATCTATTACTAAAGCTTGAAAATTTCAATTTTATTGATTCATTTCTTTTTGGTTAAGCATAATTTTCTTCGAGTCTTCCTTTTTTTAAAAAGGAAATTTTCCCAAGAGAGGATAAAACAGTAAGTCTCTAACAACTTAAAGCAAATTCATATCCCAGATTGGTTTTCTTCTTCTACAAGGCAAGGCCCCAGGCAACCTACAAAACACTTGAGGAGTGAAGGGGATTTCACCTACTTCATAATTTTGCCAAAGGCAATTCCTGGTTCTCATAAGCACAAATATACACTGACTTGGGAGAATACCATTTACCATATTGGTCTCAATAGAGATCATAGTTTTGTTTTGTTTTGTTTTCTCAAAATATGGCTTGGATAAAACCAGACTATAACCTATAATTACACTTTTAGTAAAAATGAAAAGAAAAACTGAGGAAGATCAGGAAAGCTAGGATGCTGAAAATAAATAAGGGTTTAGTTTCCCTGAAAGAAACTTTTTAATAAGTATTTTCTTTGTACAGAAATTTGTATTAATCTAACTAGCTATATTAATGTAGAAAATGAATAATATAATCAATAAAAGAAATAATATGATGATAGAATTTATTTCATTATTTTATTATAATAATTAAATTATATAATAAATAAAATAAAATATATGCATATATTTGGGAAGTGCATATGCATATACATATGTAAATATAAGTATTTATTTATATATATGAAATTCTCATATCAACTCTAATAGAATCATATGATTAGAAACCTCAATTGAATCACGTAATCATAACTGTAAACTAGACGTAAACAAGTTTTTAATCAATTTGAAAAAATGCTTTTTGCATTGGATGAAGATAAGGACACTATACATATGTGTGTATATGCATATACACACGCACATATGCATATATGTACACATATAAACATGCTTATACATGTAAACATATACATGTATTTTGTGCACATTTATGTAGATGAATATGTTCCTTTCATAGAAGTTTCCTTTTTGGAATGCGTCCTATATTGAGGCTGACCTATGTTCAGATAAATATTATATTTGGTATCCATGGTATACCATTCAGGTAATCAAAGAATTTGGGAGTTAGAAGAGAACTTTGAGAGCCCTTACACCAACTGTGTATAGAATATGGTAGAGCCAGGATTTGTAATTTTTTTCCTTGACTCTGAGCCTAGTGCTCTATGATACTAAATGTCTTCTACCCTGCCTCCTACCTTTGAATAAGCAGAAATCATTTACATTAAAATGAATCTTATTTGGAAAAAAAAAGCCTACTGTGAAGAAAAGCATAAAACTTTGCTTTCTGTATTAACCATGGGGCATCTCTTAGAATTAATGGGACCTACAATTATTTGCCCTCTAGTATAAGATATTTCCCATTTTCTGCTTCATATTTTTGTCTTTTGGAACCACAAGCAAATTTTAATGCAAAAGCCATTCTCATTGTTTGTGATAAGCATCTAATGATTCTTTTTAACTCCTCTCTAATCTGCTAACATCCAAGAGGAAGGCTGGGCAGGTGAGCACAAGTACAAGCATTGCATGGGTCATTCTTCCTTGTCACTGAATGGTATCATAAAATGGAGAGCTTGTCAGAAAGAAAACCTTTATTAACTTTGGGTGTGCAAGATCCCTAAGTTTCCCATGTGAGTTTCTAGTCATAATACTTGAAAGAACTGGAAATGCCTTTCAAGTAAGGAAAAAAGTAGAAAGAAAAAAAAGTGAGAGATATGAAAAATTTGGGAACACTAAGTTCATGGAAAACGCAATGCTTTTCTATGTCATAATTTCCAAGCAGTCTTATCCCTGAGAAGATATCTTTGATCAGAGCCACTTTCCTTCACAAAAGCCAACTAAACTCCTACATATTAAATAATAATCAAATTTTGTTGTTGTTCAATCTCTTAGTGATCCCATTTGAGGTTTTCTTGGCAGAGATACTGGGGCAGAATGCTTAACCCAAAATAAAGTGGGGCTTGAACTTTATATTTCTACAAAGGAAAGACTAGTCTTAAAGACATCAACAACTAATGGGATGCTGTAAAAGTCAGGCTTCCAGTAACTGTTATTTGGTCATGTGAAAGTCTTTATCACCACATTTGGAATTTTCTTGGCAAAGATATGGGAATGGCCCGCCATTTCCTTCTCCAGCTCATTTTACAATGAGGAAATTGAGGTAAACAGGGTTAAGTGACTTGCTCAAAGTTATACAACTAGTAAGTGTCTGAGATCATATCTGAACTCAGGTTTTCCTGATTCCAGGTCTGGTACTCTATCTGCTGTACCACCTAGCTAACTAAGAAAGATTATCTATATTTAATAAAGTTAACTACTTACTACTCCCATCAGAGTGTGGAAGAATGAGTAATAATTGTAAAATGCCATGAGATATCTCAAGAAATTAGCAAAGATGATTCGAGACAGAAGCAGACAATACTGTAGGAGCTGTGGAAAGCAAGCCTATTGATAGCATTGTGAATTGAACTAATTTTGGAAAACAATTTTGAATTATCTTATAAAAGTGAAATGTTCTCAGATACTTCCTAGCTGTGTGACTCTGGGTAAGTCACTTGACCCCCATTGCCTAGCCTTTACCATTCTTCTGCCTTGGAACCAATACCCAGTATTGATTCTAAGATGGAAGGTAAGAGTTTAAAAAAAAGTGAAATGTTCAAATGTTCAGACCCTATGACCCTATGATACCACTATGTGTAAAAACATCTAAAGCAGGGAAAGAGCCAATATGGACAATATTCAGAGAAATTATCTTGATGGTAGCAGAATATGAAGAGAATCAAAGTGGCTACCCATTGTCAGGGGAATCATAGTATATGAACAATCTGTTGTTTGTAAATGCAATAGAAAATTTTTATGCCTTACAAAATTAATAAAGGAAATTCATAGACACAGGAAGACTTGTTTGAAATAATGCAGAGAAAGGGGAGCAGAATCAAGAGACAATATTCACAATGACCCTAATAATGTAAAGGAAAGCAACATTAAAAGAAATCAGAATTCAGGTAAATGCAATGACTAATCTTGATTCCAAAGGACTGATGATGAAATATACTTTTCTCTTCTTGTTATAAAGGTGTTAGGAATACAGATAAAAAGCTGGAAGATATTTAGAGGTAATCTAATTCAAAGCCTTCATTTCTATAGATGTGGAAACTAGGGCAGAGCCACCACACAAACCTAGGTCATCTGATTCAAAACTCAGCACTCTTTATACTATTCCCTATAAGCAGAATGAGGGGCCCATTTTAAGACATGAAGGAATGAATAAAAAAATGTTTATTAAGTACTTACTCTGTGTGAAGCATACAGAAAAAAAATTTTATTTTTGCTTGTTATGAGAGATGATTCTATATGGGGGAGAGAGAGTGGTTTTGAGGAAGTGATTGATATAATTAAAAACAAAATTAGTCAAAATAATTATAAAATTAAGCTATGAGATGTATGATCAAAGTATAACATTATTTTTAAAGGCCTTCTGCTTTTTATAGTAAAATTCACGTAACAGTATTGGAATCAGATTTAGAGATGAAAGGGACTGTTAGATATTATCTAGTCCAACTCTTCTTTTGTAGATGAGGAAACTGATGCCAAAAGGCATTAAGTGACTCACCCAAGGTCACACAAGCAATCATGCCAGACTTGGGATCTGAACTAAGGTCTCACTGTGAGATGGAATAGATTCCTTTCCACTGATCAGTGTACATCCTCAGATGAGCAATGTGACTGACAAAAAGTTTACTATTTCTTTTTTGTGACTCCCTTTAAAAAATCTGATATATCAAAATTCCAACTAAGAAGCCCAAATCTAAGAACTTCTATTGTTTTTGGTCAGAACTTGTTCGTCAATATATGAAAACATCAGAGTGGAACTCCTTTCATTCATGTACATTGCAGATTGACAAGACATCTGTAATTTGCATTCTGAGAGTTTTCTGGAGAATCGAATAGCCAAAAGAATAGATGGATAGATGAATGGCTAAGTGAAGAGTTGAGGAATGGATGAAAAAAGCATTAATTAAATGCTTGTTATGTGCAAGTTACTATATACTATAACCTGGTGATACAGATACAAAAAGTGAACCAGCACATGACTTCAAGGACCTTCTACTCAAATATTTTAATAGTGGAAAACATTTAATTTGAAGGAATTGTGGCCAGAAAGGGTAGAATTTTCAGGGATGGTGAATGGAGACACAGAGCAATTGATTTATGAGTCTTTTCTTTTTTAATTAAAAAAGTTCACAAAAAATTTTAAAGGAGAATATGAAAGTAATATGATTAGGAATAATATGTAAAGGAAAATATGAAACTAATATACAATAAAGAATTATTTTTTTAAAACTTCACCTTCTGTGTTAGAATTATCTGTTACAAAGTAGAAGAGGTTATGGCAATTGGGGTTAAGTGACTTGCCAGGGACACATAGAAAATATTTGAGGCCAGATTTGAACCAGAATCTCCTGTCTCCAGGCCTGGGTCTCTCTCAACTGTGCCACTAGCTGCCCCAAGTCTTTTCCAAGAATGGTAGTGTTGATATGTTAACTTTTCTCAGAGATAGAAGTGTGTGTGTGTGTGTGTGTGTGTGTGTGTGTGTGTGTGTGTGTGTGTGTGTGTGTGTGTGTAATGGGGGTGGAGGTAGGGTAAAACAGAGCCATTAAAGTGTGGATTAGGTATTTTTGGTGAATGATTACAATTTAGAAGCCCAAGGCCCCAGATGGGAACTAGAGTATTGAGATAGAAGTAACAGCTAAAGTATAGGAAGATGGCATGAAGATAGCCAGAGATTTGATCCCCGTTTCTGAGCTAGTATGTCCCAGGACTTGAATTCAAGTCTTGATGATGCCTCTATTCACTAGGCTACACACAATTTCTTGAAGTTTGTGTAAAGACAGCTTTTATCCTCTGGAAATTCAATTTAACCAGATAATTTTAGAACCAACCTGGAGTTAGAATAAGTATATATCATTTCTGGAAATTTTCCTACTATAGGAAGGTGAGCAAACTAATTTAGCTGATGGATTAAAGGACAGGTACCGTGTATATGATCTTAGGGTCATAGATTGAGAGTTGAATGGGCCCTAAAAGTCAACTAGTCTGAATTCTTTTTGTAGATGAAGAAAGTGAAGCAGAAAGAGGTTAAATGACTTTCCCAGGATCACAGATCCAGTAAAGAGATGAGATCTGAATTCATAAAAATAATCGATGTCATGAAGACAAAAAGATAAGCAATTTTTGAAAAAAAAAACATCACTAATAAGAATTTGACTTAATCTATCCCCCACCATTAGGTAACTCACTCAGGGATCTCAGGGATCCTTGATCTATCATGAGGAGCCAGTTTTTATTGATGGAAAAATTTGGAAATATTTAGAGACATAAAAGGTTTCAGATTATATGGAATTCTAGTCGGTCCATGTCCATTCTTCTTCAATTTCCCTTCTTAAATCAATTCACATTTGAAGAATTGACAAGGTTAACTTCTTTTGTTATGAAATGCTAACTTAACTTGTTCACAAAGCAAGGGACATTTGTTTTCAGGGGATAAAGACATGTTCTATAAACCTGCTAATATCATATATGGAACAATTTCCAAATATGCTCTGAGCTTTAGAAGGCCTGTGTGGGAGACTAGCAACTGAAGGTATAGGAGGGCAGCTGGTGGGGTGACAAATAGGCGACCTTGCCAGTTGGCATTAACAAAGAGCTGAAGAACATGTATAAAATCTAAGCTCATATACATCTCAGCCAGACAAGAGGTAAAAGGGGAAGGATTGCTCCCTAACTACTTGCCTTTAGCAATGCATTCTTTTATGCTTTAATGCTTCTGATTCCTTACTGAACACTTGGGAAACTATGTCCTTTCCTTAAAAAACAAAACAAAACAAAACAAAAAAAACCTCTTTTTCCTATTCTACCACTGGAAAAAGAAAGAAAATCAAAATCTTTCTAACAAATATGCTTAAGCAACCAAAAAATATTCCCACTTTGGCTATATGAAAACATGATGTCTCATTCTAAATGTTGAATCTATGAACTTTCTGTCAATAATGGAATAATTATTGATTACTGCATTGATCAGAATTCTTAAATATTTCAAGCCGCTTCATTTTACAAAATCATCATAGTAAAAATTGTTCTCCTGTTTCTGCTAACTTCAATCTGCATCACTTCACAGAAATCTTCCCATATTTCTCTGAAACCTTTTTATCATTTCTTATGCACAGTAGTATTCTACTAAATTTGCATAACATAATCTGTTTAGCTATTACACAAGTGATGGTACTACTTTAGTTTACTGGGGGGTTTTTTGCCACCACAAATACACACACACACACACACACACACACACACACACACACATACGACCTTTTCTACTTTTTTTAATCTCCCGGGAACACAGAGCTGAAAGTGTTGTTCATTTTTAATCCTTACATCCCATTTTGGAATCAATTCTATGTATTGATTCTGAGGCAGAAAACTGGTAAGGGCTAGGCAATTGAGGTTGTAACTTGCGCAGGGTCACACAGTTAGTAAGTGTCTGAGATCATATTTGAACCCAGGATCTCCTATCTCTAGGTCTGGCTCCCAAACCACTGAGCCACCTAGCTGCACCCAAATAGTTTTTTTTTTTAAACCCTTACCTTCTGTCTTGGAGCCAATACACAGTATTGGCTCCAAGGCAGAAGAGTGGTAAGGGTAGGCAATGGGGGTCAAGTGACTTGCCCAGGGTCACACAGCTGAGAAGTGTCTGAGGCCAGATTTGAACCTAGGACCTCCCGTCTCTAGGCCTGGCTCTCAAACCACTGAGCTACTCAGCTGCCCCCACCCAAATAGTTTTTTTTAAAAAACAACAAAAATAAAAGAACTTTACTATCCATCTTAGAATCAATACTGTGTATTGGTCCAACACAGAAGTACACCAGGGCTAGATGATGAGTATTAAGTGACTTAACCAGGGTCACACAGCTAGGAAGTATCTGAGGACAGGTTTGAACTTAGGTTTTTTTGGGTATAGGCTTGGCTTTCAATCCACTACATCACCTAACTGACACTCCTCAGTAGTCTTATTGAAGCTTTCTTTTATGTTCACTTTGAATTTTGTCTACATTGAAATATTGAACAGGCTAACCTAGGAAAGAACTATATGTCGTAAAATTTACTTTATGTAGGGTTTCACTTCTCTTGAGATGGTCCTGAATCATTACAGAGTAAGACTAGCCCTAGATGGAAATTATTAACACATTGTTATTGCGGGGCTGGAGATGGGGAGGACTTCCTTGTATCATGATCAAATGAGGGCAGTTTTACAAGTAGTTAGAAAGATGAGACTTCGTCAGCTGCCTTGCTGTGCTATCCATTTAACTGCATATCATGTTCTGACATTCAGGAAGCACGATGCATTACATTCAACCAGGAAATTACTCTTGTGCTACAGATAGATCATCTAAAAGGCAATTAAATTAGAGAGAGAGAGAGAGAGAGAGAGAGAGAGAGAGAGAGAGAGAGAGAAAGGGAGGAGGGAAGGAGAGAAAAACTGATGTCATTTGAGGGTCCTCTGGATGTCACAATACAGTAAGATTTCCAAACTATGAACAGAAGAATCTGACTTTTTATGGAACATCACTTGGGAATTGGCTAATATAATTAAAAAGAGTAGATGAAGCTTGTCTTTATCCTTGTTCCCTATCTTCTTTTGTGTTCTTGTCCCCTTAATGCCCATATAAGTGGGCATAAAAATGTTATAAGTACCCTCCCCCTCAGTTAACTGACTAGGACTTCTCCCCTCTATCACAGTCTCTTCCAGAATACTCTAACTGAGCCCTCACTAACTGGTAAGTATCCTGACCATTTCCTTCTTTTTAACTTCCTATTGAACATAACTGTCATGAATTCCATTCTCTTATGGCTTTTCTTTCAATTGCTCAATCAATAAGCATTTATTAAGTGCTCATGATATACCAGGAGTTGAAGACAGAGACAAAAACTAAAAAGAAATGTACCCTAAAGGATATCATAACATGTGCATATAAAAGTATATAGGAAAATGAATACAAGGTAATTTTTAGGAGGAAGTAGAGAAAGGCACTAGCAAATGGGCAGAACAGGGAAATGTATTCTTCTTTGCAACATGATAGCAAAGAGCCCCATAAACAAATCTCTGTTGTATATTTGGAATTTTTGGAATTATATTGATTAATAACTAGTGGGTTAAGAAGATACACCTGGAAAAAGTGAAAAGTAGGCTGGCTTTACAGTTATGAATGTATGGGTTGAAGTCCTGCTTCAGACACATCCTAGCTATGTTAGCATGCAAAAATTACTTCATCGTTGGCCATCTACATTACTGGAGGAAGTTTCTACACCTCCAATTGTCTCTCCTGATGAAATTTAGACCCCCTACCCTTCCAAAAAAAGCAGGTCAATATATCTCCTTCTTAAGAAGCAACTTTACATTTTAACAGGATTCTATTTAGTCAATATAATCTCCCAATTTCAGACATCACCAGCCATCTAAACGGTATATATTCTGAAGTGAGAATTAGAATTGTTATTACTCCTCAAATCATTCTACATAGACAGCTCTTACTCTGCTGATTCAGAGAACCAGACCTGACCACAATGGCTTTCTTTCCAATCCAACTCTCTGGGGGGTTGCTTCATTCCCAGATGTTTGGTTTGTCTGAAATGTAAGAGGCAAAAAAGCTACAATGATTCCTACTGATATTCTCTCTTAGCTGAAAAGATATAAAAGAAATTTTAAAAATGGACACGGTATGTGAGGTAATCATCAATGAAGGAATATTGAAAAACACTCAACATGAAAGAGCCACAGCACTAGTAAGAAAACTGAATTTTCATGTATTCAGGATTGTGTCTTCTGTATGATGGAGTCATTCAATATTCTTGAGTTAAAATCTACTAATTATAAATACATTATTGGAGTTCTTTTTTAAAAAAAATTAGGAATTTTAGTTTGACATGCATATAAGGACATAACATCAGTTCAAGGTGTCAAAATATTTCTGATATGTATATATGAGGGCTCACTCTTTTCATATATACATAAAGCAGATTAGAAAGTTGGGTTTTTTTGGGGGGGCGTGGATGTCGCAAAGGGACTATCACATATCAACTACTAGCACAGAGCACCAAGTGGACATTCAGGGAACAGGAATTCCCTCATTCAACAAAAACACAGCAGAGAGCTATATGTATAGCCTACCAGCTTTTTAACCTGAAAATACTAGTCAAGTCACTACCCAAGGTGTCAAATGCTATAAGGAATCAGATTTGGGAAGCTGGTTATTATTGGGGGAAGTTTTACCACAAGAGGGAGTAAGAGAGTTTGGTCAGGTAGAAAGATAACTGAAGAAGATAAAGCAGAAGGTCCCATAGTAGGAGAGGATTTGACAGCCAGTTAGGATGGCTAAATAGGAGGAATTTGTCACAGAGAGAAAGAATGGGCAGATAGGATTTGGGGGGAAATGTAAGGGCAGGGGGGCAGCATTAAGATCTAAGTATAAGGAAAAGAATTATCTTTTAACATAAAAATAAATTTACTGTCAATTACGCAAAATGAAACATATATAGCCAAAAAAAACCTATATTGTCTTTATTTAAAAGTGACTTGCTTTATTCAAATACAGTCTCTTTTTCTTGAATCTGTAGCATGAAGGCAGTCTACTTTCCTTGAAATGAGAGTTCCTCCTTACCTGCATCCATCCCTCTCTACCCCATTGAGGAGAATTCCTTGTTTGAGCTGTTTTTACCCAGCTGAAAAAAGGGGACAAGCAGATAGATACTGAAGAATGAAAATAACTTGCATGGGGCTCTGCACTGTTATATCTACAGAGCTAAAGTGGGTACTGTTTAATGGAATTAGTAATAGTATTAATGCCACATTGCTTTAGAAAGGAATTACAGCTTAATTGGATCTGCAGTGTCTTTCTTATTATTTATTATTTCAAAGAAACAGATTAACTACCATGAGGGAAGAAACCCTGAGTTTGCTTTGCAAGATAAATAAAAATCTATTTTTGTCTGATAGAAAACATGTTAAATATAGCTTGTTAAAAATGCTAAAGATTTCTGGAAGACATTATTTATTTCTCCATCCTTTCCCCTCCTTGGCAAAATAACAGCAACAACAAAACCTTAATAAGAAAAATCAATTAATAAAACTCCAGCAAATAGTCCTCTATCATTACCAACCACAATTCCATTCTTTCAGATTTTTATTAGGAACTAAAGCTTTGTGATTAGTATAATTTCTTTTTTGTATGAGTAATAGTGTAGCTGGCTACCCTTTTCTTACCTGGCCTCTCCCTTAATTTTTTTTTTTTTTTTTTTTGCCTTTCCAGTCCATTCCAAGCTTTCAAAACAGAAAAAACTAGAAGGAGCCTTATTGTCATGGACCCTTTATTATGTGTTCCATCCTCCTGTGAGGTTCTTCATGTGTGCATAGTTCATCAACAAATGATGGTTTATCACTGCCCAAAATTTCCTTCTCTCTCAAGGAATTAATTACTCTATTTCTTATAAAAGACCAAAAAAAAAAGAAAATGAAAAAGTTCTTAAAAAAGGTTAAGGCTTCTTTCATCCTCATATTGAAGAAGGTAATTCTTAACTAAAAAATTACTCTGAGCTCAATGGACTATTTTTTCCCCATACAGAATTTATAAACTTCATTTCTCTCTCTTTCATTAAACTAAATAGTTCTCTCCCACCCTGTCACTCATGAAATCAAGCAAAGCCCTCACTAGTTCTGCCTTACTCCCACTGCCACACACATCTAACCCACAAATTGAGTAAGACAGCCAACCCAGAGAGCTGGATCCAAGTGCCACAGGATTTGAAAGGGGAACTTAAAACCAATCACCCTTGTTCTGGCTCTGCTTTCATATCTTAAATGAATGAGAAGCTCAGCCAGATTTCCCTTCCTCTTTCCCTGAATTGCTGCTGCTGCAGTAGTAGCTCACTGAAGTAGTCTGTGTGTGTGTGTGTGTGTGTGTGTGTGTGTGTGTGTGTGTGTGCCTGCATGTGTGTATGTGTGTCTGCAGGCTGGAATAGAGTGTGTGTGGTTGGGTGTGTAATGGGGGAGGAGAATGGGAATCAGGAGCTACTGCTTTCTGAAAACCCCCAAAGTGTCTCCCCATCTCATCCAGGAAAATCTTCAGAGAGAAACACAATGCAAAATTGTTCGTTTTTAATATCCTGTATCCAACTTAGATTTCACAAACCCTACCCTTAATGAAATATAGCATTTTAAAATAATTTATTTTAAAATTTCCCAAGAAATTTATCCAGTGAGATTTAAACAGAATGTCCACCTGCAGGGTTCCCTCTCTTCAAAAAGATGCCTTTAGCGTCTCCAAGAGGTCTAAGTAAAAAAAGGTTCCTTCATTATAACCCCCTTCCCAAATTCATTCTCTCTCTCTCTCTCTATCTCTCTCTGTCTCTCTCAAGTTTGTATTGTTACAGCATTCACAACCACTAGTGGCTAACTGAAGAAAAGGACTGATGTGTGTATGTCTGTATATCTGTGTATAACTGTCTGGGGGGGTGGGGGGATCATGCTACTATGTGGCACAAAGGCTGGATTTCTTAAGTAAAAATAAAGGCAATATGCACATATCCGTGGATAAATCTGAAACACCATAACTCCACTGTTCTCCCTCTAAATCTCTGAGTTCCCTTTATCCACAAGTCAACCACTGACACCTTGGAGAAGAGGGAAATACGAATGGCTATTTCAAGCCATTCATCAAAGGGTGAGAAGCATTCAGCTGGGAGAGAATATAAGAAAATGCATAGGAGCCTAGTTCCTCCTTTTGGAGGCAAAATCTTTACCAAAAAGTATGTCCCTTAATCACAGAATCCATTCAATACCATTTCCCTCTTAGCCTGCTGTGCCCCAGCGACTGGTCATGTGTGCACAGCTCTGCTTGTAAAGTTCCCTTCTGTTCTCCTGAGGAAAGATCTCTCTCTCTCTCTCTCTCTCTCTCTCTCTCTCTCTCTCTCTCTGTCTCTTATACACA
>NC_058131.1:86500801-86592699 GCF_016433145.1 Gracilinanus agilis
CTCTCTCTCTCTCTCTCTCTCTCTCTCTCTCTCTCTCTCTCTCTCTCTCTCTCTCTCTCTCTCTCTCTCTCTCTCTTTCTCTCTCTCTCATCCCCAACCCACATCATGATATAATGCATAAGGACCAAAGACCCTTCAGTCTGCTTTCCTGAAATATTTCTTTGCTTTCCTTCTTCCCTGATTCCTGCCACACCTTCAGTCTTTCTACCACCATATTAGCCCCAATCCCAAAGCTACCCCCGCCCCAGGAACACTGGAGCCTAGATTCTATTTAACGGAAGGTGTTGGGAAGAAGGGGGTGGAGGTGGAAGGAGACCCCAAGAGGGGAGGCTGAGATCTGGGGGTGCGGACGACTGCATAGAGACTTTGATTTTGCACCTCCCCTGCAATAAGGGTGGGCTCACTCCCTCTCACAGCTCTGACTCGCCTGAGCCCAGCCGGAGATTCGCAGGATGCTGCATCTTTGCTTTTCCCCTCTTCTCATTTGCAGTTAGCACTGACAGACAGACACAAGACAGACAGAAGAAACACGCATATATACACCGAACAGATATACACGCCCCAACGTTACTACCTGCGAAACCCAGAAGAGCCACCACACATTTTTAAAAAATATCCTACTTAATAAAATACTAGCAATAATAAGAAGGATGATGAGGCATGGGGGTGGGGGGAGGCTAAGGAAAGGGAAAAAAGATGCAATATTAACGAGAGTAGATGACAAAATAAAAGACAGTTCATGCCAGGATTCACTTTTGGCTGCCTCCCCACCATGAGATCCTACCTGGTTTTGGGGGGTGTGATTGCTTTTTTTTCCTTCCAGGGTGCGTTTCTCCTCGCTAGTAGGAAACACGCCTCGCTCCCTCCTTTAAATAGATCCCGATCAGGAAGAGATAGCCTTGATCATGTTTGTTGGGGAAACACAAAGCCAGACACCCCAGGAAGACTCCCCATGCACAGCGGGCTAGAACAGCAGCGGCTGAGACGAACCGCGGCTGCGGCAGCGGCAAATCCCTTATGTGCGGGAGGAGAGGAAATACACACGCGAGCGCGCGCACAGGCAAGCACACACACTCACAGGCACTCACACACACACACAAACACACACATACAGGCACTCACTCACACAGCCACTGGCACTCGCACCCGCCCGCTGCGATCGGGAGAAGGGCAAGAGTAGCAGCAGCAGCAGCTCGCGGAGGGAGAAGAAGTGCGAGCCGCTCTCTCCTCCGGTGCCCTTGAAGTTGTGCCTCATTCTCTGCTGCTCTGCTCACCGGGAAAAGGAGACGGCGAGGCAGCCGAGGGAAGCCGGCGGAGCCCCGGCGCCCGACTTCTCCCCGCCCCTACTATCGCCCTCCCTCCGCCTCATACACACACCCCCTGCTCAGCCTCTCCTCCTGTTGGTCGGAGCTAGAGAGAGTGTGGAGTGCGCGGCCACTTACGTGCCCTCCTCCCTTTCTCCTTCTCCCCCAGGGGCAGCCTCCTGCTCAGAATATTTTCCTATTTCTTAGGCTTTCATATCAAGAGAGCTGCTGCTCTCTCTCGCGCTCTCTCTCTCATCTGTTATCAACAACTAGACCCGCCCACACTATTGATTATCTGCTGCAGATCTACTCCAACTTAAAAAAAAAAATTACCTATTCCCTCTTTCCAATCAACCCTATCCCTTTGCCCACAATCCGCTTCAGGTCCCCTTTCCATTATGAATTCTAAAACGACAGATCTATTTCTCCTCCATATTCTTTGTTTCTCCTGACTAAAGGAAACCCTTGGCACACACCAGTCTTCAGTGTAGCTACATGCATGCAAGGAGATCTGGAGATGGGGCTTGGTTGCGGTCTGGCGCCCTCCCTTCTTTCCGCCACATGTGGGTGATGGACATCTGCATCCTACTCAATGCTGACACCATTGATAAGCAGGGGGTATTCCCCTAGCCTAGAGCTCTGAAAGAATTTCCTGATTGGTATTTCCCTGGGAGAATGAAGCTCACCTGGGAATAAAGGCTGAGCCGCTGCAGCCCAGCAGGGAAAGGCAGGTAGCTTTTAAAATTAGGAGTAAAAAACTGAGGGAAAGCTAAGCCTGTTACAGCTCTGCTGGAAGCGACGGGTTGCCGCTGACTAGGAACTATGCCCGTTGATAGAGTCTTTTTAAGAAATAATTTCAATTCATAATAATTAACAAAAAAAATACATCAGTTTTCTTGAAACCTTACAACACTTTGCTATTGCAATATGGGAGAACGCATATAATTTCCTTGTTTCCAAGCAGGGCAAGTAGGGAAAGAGACATAGAGGAACCTAGGGAAAAAAGCGACAAAAGTAGGGATAGCAAAGTTCAGTTCCTTTACTTAGTGGAATTCCCCTCCTTCCCCCCACCCCTCCCTTGATCCCCCAAAAATGGCTTATAGAAATATGAAAGGCTTAAGCAGTGAACTACACCGCATTCCCACTGCATCCCTCTTCCCAGTTCAGTAACCTAGATGATTCAGTGGGGATATCAGCATTCAGTGTTCAAGGGGTACGAAAGAAATAAAGTGTGGCCATCTGTGTATGTGTGTGTGTGTGTGTGTGTGTGTGTGTGTGTGTGTGTGTGAGAGAGAGAGAGAGAGAGAGAGAGAGAGAGAGAGAGAGAGAGAGTCAGAGTTTAAATAAATATATACAAACACACACACAATTACCCACTCACTCATAGCCATCATTCAATAAAGATTTCTGCAGTAAAAAATCTGTTCTCTGTAAGACTGGACTCAGGCTTCATAATAGGATTATAAAGTCAGAAGGAAGTTTAAAGCTATTGTGATTCAATATACTCCTTTTAAAGTTTTAGAAAATCCTAGCCCCAAGAATTCAAGTGACTTGCTCACTTGGTCACAAATAACCAGAAAGTGCAGATCTAGAATCAGAAAAATAATAACTCCCATTATTTACATTTTAAGGTTTGTCAAGTCCTATACTCACAATAATTGTTTGGGGAAAATCATATAAGTATAGCTCTCCTCATCATATAGAAGAAACTAGGAGTCTAAGAGATTGGTTGTCAACTTCATGGTCACACAAAGTCAAGCTTCTTGATTTCAAGTCCAAAAGTATTTCTAGAAAATTACATTGTCTAGGGAAACTTCCTTACTCAGATTATCTACCCTTTGTATTACCTCTCCTATAATTTACCTCTCACCTACATCCTACATCCTCCATTACCAAACTTCCCTTTATCTAGGATATTTCTCCAAGGAAGTGATCAAAATTATCTCACCAACATTTTTTGAAAATAGCCTATCAGCCAATTAAGTCAATAACAATATATCAAAATAAGTAAATATTTATTGGTCAATGGGTTAACTGGAAACAGACCTAATGAAGAAGCTATTAGTTTTTCTTTATGAATTTCTGGATCAAATCTATTTTTACAACTCTTGATACTTATGCTCAGCCAAAAATGCTCTACTGCTCAACACATGGAGAAATGTGAAAGGCAGACATCTTATTCACACCCTTTCTTAGGACCCAGAAGCAAAAACTGGAAGAATTGAGCTTCTTTTTAAAAGCCTCAAAAGTGTGATTTAGTGAAAAGAGTGGTGGAGTTTGAATTAAAGACCTTATACTCTTGAGGAAAAAAAATATTCCCTCTGCATTCAGAGGACAGGGATTCAAATCTTCCTGCTGCCTGCTAAGTGACCTCAAACAAGTCTTGATTTTCTTGGCTTATTTCATCTGTAAAATGAGTTTACTTTGCCTCCACAGGGAGGAATCATGATATGAAGACAGGTGCAATGCACACAGGGGAGTAGTTTTAAGTTCACATTTTTTTTTTTAGTGCAACAATGTCACTACAGCCAATATTCTATTAAAAATGGTTACTCTTACAAAATAAAATGTTCTGTATAGTCCATCTATTACCATGTCCTAGTGATTAGTGTTACGTACTTGATTGACCTGATTACAAAGAAATCTCTACAATGAATAACTCAGTAAAGAAATACAGGAAGTGCTTCCTTCTCTCAGAGAGTTTTTACTCTCTAGGAAAAACAAACAAACAACTGATTTTGTGCTATTTGTATTATCTTTGGGACAAGCACATGGGTCCCTTAATAGTTCTTTTGCTCAGCTGCAAAGAAATAATGTGGATTTCAACTCCAAAGTCCCAGTTCTATCTAAAACATTTCAATAACCACTACACACTACAAAACCTCTCTGGGAAGTGGGGGTGGTAGAAAGGAGTCTTATCTAAGCTCCCAAAAAACCCATGGAAGTTAAAAATAAAACACTGAGCTAAAAAATTTGGAAAAGGAAAAGGTTGGGGGTAAAGGTGTAGCAACATCTTTTTCTTTGCGTTGTCCAATCTTTTTCTTGTTCCTTTTTCTTCTTTTCATATTTTTCCCTTTTTTATTAAATTCACAATTTTACTACCAAAAGGACTGGGAACAAATTCAATTTCACATTAAAACTCCAAGAGAGTGAGAATGAGATGATGAATAATGGACACTTCATAACCAAATTCTATTACAGCAGAAAAACTAGCTGTCCTGAATAGTTAGTTTTAGGAGATTGTTTTTTTCCCTTCTTAAAGAATTTTTTTTTCCAAAGGAGCAACACATAACTTAATTATCTTTGGATCATGGACTTATCAACAAACTGGAACCCAACACAAAATTCATTCAATAAACATTAAAGAATGATTAAAAGCTCAAGGCACTTCTCTAGGAATGAGGCTACAAGAACAAATATTTTCCTCTCTCCCTTATTACCAAAGTAATAGTCCTTGCCCTCAAGGGTTTGCATCCTATTTAGACAAAAGGGAATCCCACAAATACTATGATTTGCTGCAGAAAATCAGCCAAAGTTCATGAGAGCATATACTTTCCAATGAATGTCTCCACTAAAACTGTGCTGGATGGTTTCTTCATTCTTCTAGCAATTTGACTGTCAACCCATTAGAATCTTTTAAGAGCTTCTATTGTTTTGATAGACTCAACTCTTCATTGGTAGCAGCCCTTGAAGAAGGTTGAATCAAAAATACCTAAGGAAAAGGGCTTGTACAGGTGAGTAAGCTAAAAAGTGCCTTTTGATGGTCTTAGAACTATAAGATTTTGACACTACTGTACGAAGAATCTATGAACTAACTACTTAAAAAACAGGAGCTATGGGCAGTAGTGGTTAGAATATTGGCCCCAGAGTCAAGAACATGCAAATTTAAATCTTCTCTCAGATACTTCCTAGTTTTTTGTAACCCTGGACAAGACATTTAACCCACCTATACCTCAGCCTACTCATTTGTAAAATGGTGGGTTTGGACTTGATGACTTATAAAGTCTCATCCAGTTCTAAGTACTGAGTCCTTATGAATTTAGGAACTCAAAAAAATGAAATTGTACACAGGTGAATTTTGAAATTAAAATGTTAAAAAATCACACCCCAGAAGAAAAATATTTGCTATAGAATTTTTAAGGATTGTACACTAAAGAGATAATACTTTTTATTCCTAGAGTACCTTTCCTAATAAAGTACTCTAAAACTTTTCATATTCTACCTCTTAATCAGAAGACTTGAAGAAGTTAGCTCAGTTAACATCCTCCCTTTTTTTCCTCATCAAGTTGCACTCTGCTTTACATCATCAATCCCCGGAACCTGGTTGTTCTTTAAGAATGAATGAATCAAACTTTATATTCACACTCTATTAGCACTCTGTCTCTGGGACCCATCTGGAGGGCAGAAAGAAGAGCTCCTTACAATTTCCCTTTGTGGAGGTCACTCAAACCAGCCATCTCTTCATTTCCCACCTTGCTGAGCTTCTTTGGACTTTTCCATCATTCCATAGAACCAGAACACATTTCCTTTCCTGAGTTGTCTTTCCCATCAGACTCCAAGAGACTGTCTTTCTTCTCATTTTTATCTGCAGTATTTAGCACAATGCCTGGGGACATAGGAGGTATTGAATAAATGTTCTTTGACTGATTGTTTTGTTTTGATCATCTTTGCATTAGCATAGGGAACTCCCAGGAAGGAACTGCCTCTAACAATTCAGATTTACTGTGGCTCAACAACTTATAGGGATAGAGCTAACTGGGGGGTGCTAAGTACTTCAGTGCTCATGTGAATTGGCAAGAATCAAACTACCTCTATTTGCCAAAGGTTGGACTTGTAACAAAGTCCTTTGAACTCTGAAGTCAGTTCTTTATCCTTTATAACATACTGTTTCCCAGCTATTTTAAAGATTGGCTGAGAGAACAGAAATGGTTTGCCCAAAATAATATAGCTATAGGCATAGGCAGGAGTAAAACAGGTAATATGAAAAACTTAGTGCCTTTTCTATGCACTGTGGAGAGTCCTAGCTTGTTAGTCTATCATTGAATGATCTAATTCTTTTAGCAAAGCAACCTATTTAATCATACCATTAGCCAAATGCATTTGTCTTTTTCCATAAAGATAGGTTCTCTCTGGTTAGTGCCGATTATTTGACTCAGGATAGTTTATATGGAGTCTTAAAAGGTTATCCTAAAAATGTCATGGCAGACCTGAGCTTAGTTGAACTGGAAAGATTTAGTATTTGACCTTCTACTTTCTTTCACTTCTATACAAGTGAAGCCTAGCTTATGAGTTAAGATAATAACATCGCCCTCACCATTGATGTGGGTCTTTGGTAATGTATTTTGCCTTATTAATTGAAGGCATGGCTTTCATAAATTAGGACAGTCTCTCTTACTATATAGGGAAAAAGTACTGATTACAGGAAAAAACGTGGGACAATGTCTAAACAAATATGAGCAAGTTGAGATTAGTCAAATTATTGTTATCCTAACTGTGTCAGTCATTCTTTTCATTTCTAGTCAAAAACCACATACCATATACTTGTAGAACTCCCTTCAGGAGTTATATCTTCCCCAACCCCAACCAAGTCACCCTCAGGGATAACCGTTGCCTCAGATTCCTAGGAAGTCTTACTCATATAGCTCATGTACCTCCAAAAATTGTTCATAGTTTTGTTTTGTTTTGTTTTTTAAACCTTTTGTCTTATTAACTATCATTTCCAAGACAGAAGAGCAGTCAGGGCTAGTCAAATGGAATTAAGAGATTAGACCAGTCACACAGCTAGAAAGCTGTCTGAGAGCAAATCTGAACCCAGGATCTCCTGTCTCCAAGCCTGGTATTTTTTCTGCTGAGCCACCTACCTTCCCTTATGCTTAATTTTAATAATCAATAAGTAGACAATATGAATTCAAAGCAAAGGGATTTTTAAAAATGTCATAAGAATGGCTTTGAAACATTCTCATCATAGATTTTGTGCAGTACTCTAACATATGCACACCCCCCTATTAGAAGAGTGAGTAAAAGCTTAGAGTATCCTGTTGTAGAGAATATATTTGCACAAGTCAACTCACATCTCTAAAAACTTCCAGTACCAAAGGGTCCCAATATCCATTCCTTTCTCATGAAAATTTCATATTTATCTTCTCACCAGAGTTATTGTAATATCTTAAAACTATATTAAGATTTTTGAAAAATTCTATATTGTTTTAATGAAGAAAGAAAAAAAATATCTATACAGTTTATAGAAGGTTTGAAAGAGCTAATTTATTCAAATAAATCTTCCAGAGGGGTACAACATCTCTTTTTGGTAGGTTAACCATAGCACTGATGGGGCAGGATCATTTTATGTCAAAACTTTCCTTCAATGATTTCTCTCTTCATATCTCTATCTTGGATTCTCATCTATCAGGCCAAATGGACCAAGCAACAATCTTTTAAATTTTAGTCAAATGAGTTTCTACATAGTGCAAACTTATTCTAGACCAGAAACAGAAAATAACCATTGGATAAATTATCTACCAAGAATCTTTAGTTATAAAATAAAAAACAGTAAATAATGTTTGGAACACATCATTTAAAAAAAAAAGCCCACAAATTGTCCTTATTTGCAGGTTCACATATAGTGAAAAGGAGGTTCACAGAGGGAGCGTAACATAATGGACAGAGGACAGGACCTGGAGTAAGAAAGATGTGAGTCCAAGCCATTCTTCTGACACAGACCAGGGCTTAAGTCCTATATACCATGCCTGTGATTCTTGCCTCCTCATCTCTGTCCTCTAAATTCCCTGGATTCCTTCAACTTCGGTTGGAATCTCATCATTTTTTGCAAAAGATCTTTCTTGATCCTCGTCACTGCTTGTGCTTTTGCTTTAAAATTACTTTTCATTTACCCAGTATATATTCAGTTGTTTTTTCCAATAGAGTGACTTCGTAAATTTTTTTATTTTATTTTTTATTTTGATTACATTTGATTTTGATTACGAATATCTACATAAGTTTTCTGATGTTATATGATCCATATTGTCTCCCTCCTTTTTTCCCTCCCCACTCCTGAAACCTACAAGCAATTCAATCTAGATTATGCATGTATTATCATGCAAAATGGTAAGTAAATAATTTTATAAGCTCCAAACCCCAAAATCACATACCCACATAAACAAGTGACAAATCATATGTTGTAATCTGCATTTCTACTCCAACATTTCTTTCTCTCGAAGTGGATAACATTCTTTTTCATAAGTGTCTCAGAACTATCCTGGATCATTGTATTGCTGTTAGTAGCAAAGTCTATCATGTTCAATAGTTCCACAGAATGTCAGTTACTGTGTATAATGTTCTCCGGGTTCTGCTTATTTCACTCTGCATCAATTCATATAAATGTTTCCAGCTCTTTCTGAAATCATCCTGTTCATTATTCCTTTGTTCCACTATTAGGGAAATGCCTTTAGTTTCCAGTTCTTTGCCACCACAAAAAGAGCAGTTATAAATATTTTTGTACAAAAAGATCTTATCCCATTTTTTAAATCTCTTTGGGATACAGACCTAGTAGTGGTATTACTGTATCAAAAGGCATGGCCCTTTGGCCATAATTCCAAATTGTCCTCCAGAATGTTTGGATCTGCTTTTTTATATTTCCTTGTAAACTCAGTACTTTGTAGCTCCATAACACAATGTCTTCCACATAGTAAATGTTTAGAAAATACCTTTTAAGTAATAGACTGACTTCTGACACAAACTGTGTGACCCTGAGCAAATCATAAGGACTCAGAATCTCAAAGTTTACAAGTTACATGTTGAACTTTCTTGTTATGGGGAGAGAGTGGGAGAGCTTGATCTGTTATTTGATCATGATAGGGAACTCTTTCTGAGGAAAATCTCTTTGTAAATACATGTTAGAAACTGTTCTGAAATATTTGTTCTCAAAGAATATTGTGGGTGTAAACTTCATTGTTCACTTTAGGGACAGGAATCATGCTCTTTATCCTTTCAGGATTTGTAAAAATAAAATAAATAATAATAATTGATTGACAGAAAAGCTACCATTTTTTTTCTAGTCAATCTTTTCCTATTTTGCATCTATTTTGCATATGTCAGCACATCAATTTCAAAGGATGAGATAAAATTTAGGAAGGGATTTGAGAATTCAGCAAATCCAACACCCTCATTTTACAAAGGACTCTGAAACAAGTTGAATTACTTGTCTTGAATAATTTGGCTAGTAAGTATCTGAGGCAGCATTTCAACTCAACTCTTACTGATTATCAGCCCAACATTGTAACCATTGAAATACCCAGCTACTATAGAAGTATAATATAAATTAAATGAATATAATGTAATCTATGTCTGTTCAAATCTAACAAACTAACCTTTACATATTTTAAATATCCTTATCACTTTTAGTTGCAACGAGATATGATATATAAATGGGTTTCATAGTATATAGGGGCAGTTAAGTGGCAAGTACTGAGCTTAATATGAGGAAGACCTGAGTTCAAATCTAACCTCAGACACATGCTAGCTGTGTTACCCCGGGCAAATCACTTAATCATGTTTTCATCAACTTCCTCCTCTGAAAAAATAAGCCAGATAAGGAAATGGCAAGCCACTCCAGTATCTCTGCTAAGAAAACTCCAAATGGGGTCACAAAAAGCTGCCCTTGACTGAAAGGACCTAACAAGGAGGTTCAGAAAGAATAGTGTTAGGCTCATCATTTTACCTTCATAAGGCTCAAGATTCATATAAGGAAGTTCAGTGTAGAAGGATCCCTCAGGGGCAATGTATACTACCTTTTCTAAATGACATTTTTGATTTGTCTTTGATAGCCCAATCTTTTGCAGATTCTTTTGACTCTGTGCTCTTTTCAGTACTTTCAAGAATATTGATTCTACAGTCTAGGAGAGTGCTTAATGTAGGGTCCACGACACTGATTTTAAATATATATTATATATAAATATATGCATATATATTAAAAGCCATATATCAAAATAATAGCTACCATATTTTGTTATATATTCTATTATATTTTACTTTAAGCTTTTATGTCATATTTTAAGCTTTGCAGAAAGCATTTTACAAATAGCTCATTTTATCTATAATATATGTTAATCTTATTATCCAAGATAGATCCTATTATCATCTCTGTTTTTCAGATGAGGAAACTGACTCAGAGGTTAAACAAATTGTCCAAAGTCAAATCTGAACTCAGATCTTCCTGATTCTGCTTCCAGCATTGTGCCACAAAGATTCCTCCAGACAGACAAGCAAATCCAAGATACATAAAAACATTAAGAAACCCTCATCTACATCATCTCAGTTGAAACTCAGGTAAATTTTATAGGACTACTTTTTGTCATTTAAAAAAAAAATCCCTTACAAAAATAACAGAATATGGTTTTCTGTCTCTTTTTCTCCTTGGTATAAAGTGACCTGCTTCTTTTAGAACTTGATTGCGAATGTCTAAAATTTATCTTCATATATCTGAAAACTTGACATAAGATCAGCTAGTCAGTGATGGGAAAACTTTTTAAAGTGGGGTCCAAAGGAAAGGAAATGCTCATCTGTCAGTCTGTTTCTAAGGTAACTCTTTCAAAGTTTCATTGTATTGTATCCTACTCTTATTCATCAGATTAGGAGTAATGTAGTGCAGGGGATCAAAAATTTCAGGGGGCCGTATTTGGTCCATGGGCTGTAGTTTACCCATCGCTGAGGTAGGTGGTTCAGTAAATAGAGAACCAGGTGTGGCAAAGGAGGTCCTGGGTTCATATCTGACCTCAGACACTTCCTAGAAAGTTACTTACCCTCCATTGCCTAGACCTTACTGCTCTTCTGCATTGCAATGGTTATTTAGTTTTGATACTAAGACAGCAGGGAAGGGTTTAAAAATAAACAAACAAACAAATAAACAAATTTAAAATAACATAAAAAATAAACAAAAAAAAAATAAACAAAACTTGACGTGTAGCTGGGAAATTTTTTCCAAAGTACTTTTCTCCAAGAAGCTGCAGAAAATCTTCATGTCTTCTGGGTTTAAACTGGCCTGGCCTATTCCCAAGTGGGGCAGAGTTTACCTAAGAAATTGTGGAATTTAAACAAGCTACTCCTCAAACACACATAGACAAAATGCCTTAACATTTTAATTCATTCAGAAACAAACAGGCTGAACCATGCAAATCTGAACTTCATAATAATCTCTAAAAGATTTTGTTTCTCTTTTGATCATTTTTACATGAATTCAGGAGAAAGTTGTATGACTGTAAATCTTTTTTTTTGGATAAAGGATGCAGAAAGAAAGTCTCCTCTTTTGATTTTTAATCTGGCTTTCTGACATCTCTTGAAAGAAACCTTTTTAACTGCTGTATGAACTAACCACTGCATATTAATTAATGACAGATATTCATCTTTGACACATTTAATCCTGATCTAACATTAACAGGGCTTCCCATTGTTGGGTATTTATAGTATCTCCCAACATAGCATAGCTATTTGAGATTATTATTAACTTGTTTAATAAGAAATGATGTCCATGTTCTTCAAATTGACATGAATACTTATTTTTTTTAAATGAAGACAAAAGCTTATCTACAGATTTACTGAGTTGATTTTAAAATTAATTTTCTACCACTTAACTATACTTCATTTTCTGGGATAAAGCAAACACAACCTATTATAAATTCTCTATGTATACAAAGATCTTTTAAAAAATTCTATAAATCTTAAAAGTATTTCTTCCTGATTTGTTACAGTAGGATAGCTTTGCATTAATTTTTCTACTATAAAAAAAAAAAGCCTTCCAGGGATTGTGAGTTTATTCATTCACCAAGTTGCTCAAAAAAAAGGAATTCCTACAATTTCTATTATCTAATGAGGTAAGATCTGTAAAGTGCTTAAAGGAGGGCTTAGCACATAGTTTGACACTTCATAAATGCTTATTTCCTACCCACTCCTCCTCTGTTGTTGTTGTTCCTTTTTGAAGAGGATCAATGACTTCATAGGGTGATGTCATGACACACTCATGAATTAGATTTAAGTGAGGTAGAGTTGTATAAAGTCATCATTCTCACTCTTTCTTCTAGAGTCATCCACATCTAGTAGCAAGATGAAAATCAGGTGTCTGGTCATGGCCAAGGATAGAGTAGATGCCTTTGGCATCTTTTATATCAAAGTTCTAAGCATGCCATGGTTCCTGGATTAGTCAACTTCATTGCCATTGGAACAAATCTTTCTTATCTGCCTGTTCTGCCAGATGAAGACTTCACATACTTGGGGTAGCCATGCCTCTAATTCACTGATGGGTTTGAGGCCTGTCAATTATTCTTAAACTGGTTTCAGCCCATTTGCAGAGAGTTTTGGGAGGGTATGGCCATCCGTGGAGTATGCTTCCTCAGCTTCTTGGAGTCACAGGGGAGAGTTGGGTAAAAGGTGGACACTAAAGGAGGATGAGCAGCCCTGAAAGAGGGTTAGCAAGGTCTCATACCAGAGGTACTACTCCTCCAGGAACACATCACAAATAAATAAGATATGGACCTTAATCTCAAGGATCTTCTAGTCTAATAAGAGGAGAATGCTCAATTGATCCTCTACTAAGCAATACATAAATTTTTTTAAAATTTTAATTAACAATTAACTATCTATTGAACATGAATTTAATAGTTAAAAATGCTAATCTCAAGATCAGCCAAAGACTCCAAGCAAGAATGCATAATCTTTAAGTATATAATTTCTGAATCCTCATTAAAATCTATGATCTTTCTAAATAAATCTGGTTTTTGCTAAGAAATACAGTGGTCAATCAATGGAATAGATGAGATTCTTTATGCACAGTACTAAATGACCAAAGTATTCTAGTGTTTGATAAACCTAAGATCCAAGATTTTGGTACAAGAATTCAGTACATGACAGAAACTGCCGAGAAAACTGGAATCTGTGTGGCAGAAACTAGGTATAGACACATATCTCACATCATAAACCAATAAAAAGTCAAATCTGGTACATGATTTAGACATAAATAGTAATATCATAAGCAAATTATTGGATCATGGAATAGTTTACCTATTAGATCTATGGATAAAGTAAAAATTTATGATCAAATGAGAGATAGAAAGTATTATGAGATGTAAAATGGATCATTTTCATTTCATTAAATTAAAAAATAATTTTCATGAATAAAACCAATAAAAGCATGATTAGAAGAAAAACAGAAAATGGGAAAATTTATACCACATAATTCTTTTTTTTTTTTAACCCTTGTACTTTGGTGTATTGTCTTATAGATGGAAGATTGGTAAGGGTGGGCAATGGGGGTCAAGTGACTTGCCCAGGGTCACACAGCTGGGAAGTGGCTGAGGCCGGGTTTGAACCTAGGACCTCCTGTCTCTAGGCCTGACTCTCACTCCACTGAGCTACCCAGCTGCCCTATACCACATAATTCTAACGAAAGATTCATTTCTCAAATATATAGAGAACTGAGTCAAATCTATAAGAATATAATTGATATTGAAATTCCTCAGTTGATAAATAGTTAAAGGATGTGAACAGGTAATTTGCAGGTGAAATCAAAGCTATATGTGGAGAAGTATTCCAAATAAGTTTTGATTAGAGAAACGCTAATTAAGACAATTCTGTGGTATCGCCCTATATCTATAAGATTTGTTAATATGACTGTAAAGTAATGTAAGTGTTGGTTTGGATATGGGAAAATTCGGATACTACTTCAGGGTTGGTGAAATTGTGAATTTATTCAACCATTTTGAAAAGCAATTTGGAAGTATATCCAAAAGGCTATAAAATGTGCATATGATCCAGTAATATCTTTACTAGGTTTGTATTCCAAAGAGAGTTTTTTAAAAGGGTATGTGTGTTTGTGTGTGTGTATGTGTGTGTGTATGCACAGAAAGGACATATTTGCAAAAATAGTTATAAAAGCTTTTTTATAGGGACAAAGAATTGGATATTAAGAAAATGTACATTAATTGGGAAATGGTTGAACAAGTTGTGGCATATGATTGTAATGGAACTCTAGTGTTTTTTTTTTAACCCTTAACTTCTGTGTATTAGCTCCTAGGTGGAAGAGTGGTAAGGGTGGGCAATGTGGGTCAAGTGACTTGCCCAGGGTCACACAGCTGGGAAGTGTCTGAGGCCCATATATATATTTATATTTATACTAATGCACAGTGAAGTGAACAGGATCAGAAGAACATTTTACAAAGTAAAAGCAATATTGTATGATGAACAACCATAAATAACTTAGCTACTCTCAGTAATCCAAGACATTTCCAAAGAACCTATGATGAAAAATGCTATTCACTGCCAGAGAAAGAACTGATGGAATCCAAATGCAGATTGAAGCATACCATTTTTCACTTTATTTTCTTCATGTTTTTAACAAATGATATGTATCTTCTCCCACAATATGACAAATATGGAAGTACGTTTTGCATGATAATGCATGTATAACCTATGTGAAATTGTTTATCATCTCAGGGAGGGGTGAGGAGAGGAAGGAAGAGAATCAGAACTCAAAATGTAAGAAAAAAATACTAAAAATTGTTTTTACACTTAAGTTGGAAAAACAAAATATTACTGAACTAAAAAAATAAATTCTGTCACCTTTCATCTTGGTGTTCATCTGGGGGCCTGAAGAATAGAGGGTACAGGTATGTGGTAGAGTCTACACAATGCAAAAGTAGATTGTCTATATGAAAATATTATATACATTTATCTTGCCTGGTCCATTTTCTAACAGTGGTTGTGTGGAGATGTCCTTGAATATGTTAGAAAAGGGATGAATTCAACAGAAGCAAAGATTCTACTTCTCATATCCCACATATTTTCATATGAAGCAATCCCTTACCTATATTTTTCTTTCCAGACAACACCTGTATTCACATGATTAAATGGAAATCCTTTATAATTGGGGAGGAGGGAAAATAGAAAAAAAACCCAATACTTGTCTAATAAATTTTGTTGTTTGAAGTTTTCACCAGGCTGTTTGTTTTATTGGATATGTCTTCCAACAGTCTACCTAAATTCGTATAACCAGCAATATCATAACTAGAGTCTACAATATGAATCTTAACCGTAACCATGGACACATTTATAAATGAGAGCCTGGTATCACTGGCTCACAGAATTTCAAAATCTAAGAGTTGGAAGGCATTTTAGAGTCAACCAAGCTTAACTAGAAACTCTTCAACAATAACACTGAGGAGTCAATCAACCTTTTTTTATGAAGACCATTGGTAAGCAGGAATCCATTATCTCCTGAAGCAGCCCACTCCAATACCGACTAACACTAACTGAGTTTTTGCTTTTCCTTACATTGAGCCAAAATCTTCTCTGTAACTTCCAGTCAGTGTTCCAAGTTGTGCCTTCTGAGGCAGAGAAGATTAAATTCAATCTCTCTTTCAAATGACAGCCTTTTAAATACTTAATGGCAGTTATCATGGCACTCATAAGACTTCCTCAACAAAGTAAGCATCTGCAGGTCCTTCACCATCTTATGGCTTGATTTTAAGGTCTTATAGTATTCTGACTGCTCTCTTCATGTTTTCTGTGGATAGATCCGCACAGAATAATGTATCTTCTTTTTTTTAATCAATACCTTCTATCTTAGAATTAATACTGTATTTTGGTTCCAAAACATAAGAGAGGTAAGGGCTTGGCAATAGGAATGAAGTGACTTGCCCAGAATCGTACAACTAAGAATCATCTGAGGCCAGATTTAAACCCAGACAGGACTTCTGACCTCTGGGCCTGACTTCCAGTCCACTGAGGTATTTTGTTGCCTACAAAATGGTGTATTTTAAAAAACATATTGTTGAATTCTTCTTCTTCTCATTTTAAAACATTACTTTTCCGGTAATGGTATCTTCAGATAAGCAAAGAATGTTCAAAGAGGCAAAAATTGGCAACCTGGGTTTTTGCATTAATTCAGGCTCATAATCATACTTTTGAAACATTACTTCTAATAATATCGATCAGCAATTCCCCCTATTTGAACCCAATGTGCTCCTTTAAAAAGTTAATATGACTTTCTGGAGTATTTTTATGCCATAAGAAATGAGGAATGTGAGGAATACAGAGAATCATGGAAATATTTATAAGAACTGCTATAGAATGAAGTAAGCAGAGTCAAGAAAACATCAAAGTTACTACAATATAAAGAGAAAGAACTACCTCCCCCAAGTAATCAAAAGTACATGTTAAATTAAAAAAAAAATTAAGCATGACTTGAATGAAGAGTTACAAGAGGCCATCCCCATCCAATATTTTTGTGGAAGTGGGAGGTCCACAGGTGTTGCAATTGTCTGTTTTCAAATCATCCTGACTTTTGACCCAGTCCTCTATCCATTGTATCACCCCTAGCTGCCCTTTCTAGCTGATATTCATGTGGAAATTTTAGTACGATAATATTAAGCCTGAAAGACAAGAGAGAAGTCTAAACTTTTCTGTTCATTTTCTCACATAATCTTCCTCCTCTGAACCTAAAACATCATTAGCTGTTCCCATTGCATCAATTTTAATTTCCTCCAGAGAATAATGTACTCTCTTGCCTCTTTCCTCTTTTAGAGTTCAAGTCTTTCTTAATTAAAGTTCATGTGGTATCTTTTTTGTATTTGACATACATCTAAAAAGCTCTGTAATGCTGACCTTTATTATTCCCTTAAGAATACTTTATACCTTAATTAAATTCCTATTATTTTCATCATTTTCTGAAGAAAACACTTTTGATTTCTTGAATTCAAAGAAATATATTTGAGATCTAATATTATCATATCATTATGATCTGCATTATATTGCTTGTCATTATTATTCCCATTTTTATAAAATAATTTCACTAATAAGATGCCACAGAATAAGACTTTTTTTCTTCTAGATATGATCATATTATCATGTATAAGTGAAGCAAATTGATTCATCTCTTGCTAACTTGAAGCAAGTCATGGGCCTGTCTGGGCCTCAATTTCCACATCTGTAAAATGAGGGAGGTCAGATTCATTCAGCTCCAAGGTTTCTTCTAGTTCTAAACTTACTTAATTCTGTAAGAGACATCCTCTAAAGAGAAACCAGGTTGACTGGTTCCTTTAATTATAAAATGATGAGTGGTTTCTAAACTGCACATTTTTATTTATTTATTTTTGTCATTTGAAGTACTATATATACATATGCCAGGGTGACCTAGTCCTTGGGATTTCATTAAAAAAATCTCTCTTGCCCAGCACATATATTTTTAGAAGTAATTTATTCTTTTCTTAATTACTTGTAATTTTTTCACATTAAAGACATAATATTTTTCTTATACATAAACAGCTATCCTTTCAATCTACAAAAAATATCCACCAAACACTTTTTTAAACACTTCATACTTTAGGATTTTTTAATTGTTCTCATTTGTTTTTGTCTTGTATAATGATTAGAATCTGACAAGTTTAATTAAACTCTCTCTGAACTTGAGTTCTTAATATTTTATATACTCAAATCTTATTATTTTCCCCTTTTTTCTTTTCTTTTTCTCAGCACTGATTTTTTTTCAGTTCTTTCAATACTGAGAGATAGCATGCATAAAATCCTTCAGTACACATCAAGTTAGGCTCGA
Source organism: Gracilinanus agilis (assembly GCF_016433145.1). Lineage (NCBI taxonomy): Eukaryota > Metazoa > Chordata > Mammalia > Didelphimorphia > Didelphidae > Gracilinanus > Gracilinanus agilis. Next base: position 86,518,700 of record NC_058131.1, read on the forward strand.
ACATTTTTCTCCTATCTCTATTTTTAAAAAAGGAAAGTTTGTTGTGTTTTTGTTTTTATTTCATTTAGGGTTTCCATTGAATCCATTCCTTTGCCCTACTTCCCCTACAGAGAGCCATCCCTCATAATAATGATTTGTCATAAAAAAGGGAAAGAGGGAAAAAGTTTCACAAAAATAAAACATCAAAAAAGTTTGATGCTCTAAGCAAAATAAAACTGTCCTGGTTTCCTTGGTTCTACAAAGGAGCTTGGGTAGATAACTATCTCCTATCTCTTCCTCAGACAAAGCTTGGTCCATGTAATCTTGCCCTGTTTATTTTTAATTGATTTGTTGTCTTCCATTTACATTTTTGTAATTATTGTCTATTTTGTTTTTCTAGTTTTTCTATTTGACTTTGCATCAGTCCTATTATGCTTCTCTTTATTCATCATGCCATTTGTTTCTTACAGATAGAGCATTAATTGATTACTTTGCATTAGTAATATTTTGTTACATTTATGAGCTATATGATTTCTTAACCATTCTCCATATAACAGACATATTCTTTGTCTTCATTCCTTTGCTACCACAAACACACACATACACACACAGTTTCCATATATGTTTTAATGTTTCTATTGTTGTCTATAGGACCTTTCTTTTTATCTTTGACCTGAGAAGTTATACTAAAGGTTATAATCTCATAGATTCTTTGTATTAAGTTCTTTTTTAATGAGAAGTTTCAGGGAAAGATGTTGCCAGTGATGTGGACTAAGAAATGTAGATCTCCTGGAGAAAATGATGTAAGGATCACATTATTCCAGATGGTCTAAGATGACAGCAAGAGATGTCCCCAGAAATCAGAAAGCTGCTTCATGAGTCTCTGAGTGAGCCATTGAATATAATGAACTGAATGTTGGGGGTTGAGTTACCTATTCCCTTCATGCCTCCCCATGAGCTGATATTTTATTTTCATTGTAAGACCCTGTTCCAAATAGGAGAGTGTCCCCTAATGGCTACCTGTTCATGAGTCTATCAATTATTTTAATATTATGTTAAGAAATACCCAAGCATAGTTAGATCCTCAATGAAATGTATAGAACCTTCAGGTCCTTATATATGCTGGTGAGATAATCCTGAAATGTAGATATCATATCTAGAATGGCTTAGTGGGAGAGTATGCCATGTCTCCCAATGAAACAGAGGGGGTAGTATGAAAAATTAATATTGAATTGGAGTAGTTTCTGATAAATTGTTCCCCTTTTCTCCCTCAAAAACATTTTGATTTTAAAGCTCAATCTCTCAACCAGATTATGAAACTGAGCTAGACCTTCCCTTCTTTTGTCTAGATCTTTCTTTTTTGTTAAGGATAACAGAATTAAGGTTCTATTCCTGGGCTGGTTTTTGTTACAGGCAGGGTTGAGATCTGCTCCTTATTTATTTACAAATAAGAACTCTCTTAGGTAAAGAAGTCAGTAAGCTCTGGCCATCATGATAGGAAACGGTCTTTTGGTGTTCTCCTGAGACATACTTGGGATGAAGTAGTGAGGGAGGAGTTGAGGTCTCTTCCAGTTTTCCAATTAGAGACATCCAGGGGAGAGACTGGACAATGACATTAGAAAGAATTTATATTGACTTGTGTGATAGGAAGTCATACTCTATTTGCCTGCCCAATCTACCAGCTTAGTTGCCCATTCCCTCTTGGCTCCTTTTCTGCCATCTACCTTGTTCACTCCAATTCTGTGGCATCTGTTCAGACTGTGGAAGGAATATGCTAGCTATTTGGAATTCTTGTTTGGCTGATTAATAAATTAACTTAAATTAAATATATACACCTCTAGAGAATTTCATTCATCATGGATCTCTTTGGGGGACTTCTGAGTTGAAGTAAATGGAAATTTAGTCAATTTTTTGGCATAAAATACAAATTACTTTCTCAAGGTTCATAGTGGTTTTTTTGGTCATTTTGTCATTTAATTCATCACATTTTGTATTTCCTTTTATATTATATTTATTGTCTTTTTTCACTCATTCTATACCGAAATCTTTTTGTGTTATTTTTCCTTTGCTTCTTTTTTAAATGTTTAAATTTTTCCAGATTAAAAATGCAATTTTTAATAATAATTTTCTGATATTTTGTAATTTATGTTCTCTCACTCCCTTTTCCTTCCACCCCTCCCCACTCCCTAAGACAGAAGCTATTATGATATAGATTATACATATGGTATTGTATAATACATACCCTCCATGTTCATCATATTAAAGATGCATATTGCTTACAGTATAGAAAAATTCATACAGGAAATAAAATGAAAAATGGCATGCTGAAATCTGCATCACGATAATAGCCTTTTTTTTTTGGTCATGAGTCGCTTGGAGTTACCTGTATACCAGCATTGCTATATATTATAAACTTAATCAAATAGCCAAGGGTCCTGTTGATTTTTATAGCCACAATTCCACATCATAAGCCACCTATGTGGCACAGTGACCTTGGGCAAGTCACTTAACTATCTCTTTCAGTTTCTTCATCGATAAATTGGGTATAAAGATAGATCCTACCTCTCATGATTGTTGTAAGAATAAGATATTTGTAAAGCATATTGCAAGTCATAAAGCACTGCATAAAGGCTAGCAATTGTTATTATTTAACATAGACTTTATGTAAACTGTTAGTGGGGAAAGATAAAAGTGCAAGAGGCTGTGGCTCCATATGAGCAACAATTGAATGATAGGTCAGAAGGTCCTGAAAGCAAAATATATACAGAATCATTGACTGCTAAGGGAATACTGAAAGATTATGTTATTTTATGTAAGAAATTGTGGCATGGGCACTTCTTTTACTAAGCCTTCTCTATTGAGGATTAATTAGATTGTTTTACAGCATTAGCTCATGATTTTTGCTGTTGTTCTTGGTTTTTAGTAGCCCCTGCATCTGTCTTTCAGTGTGAATTGAGTCTGTTCTATCATGGGTCCTTGGAATGCTTGTCTTTCCCAAATCAACAACTGTTGTAAGATCAATTACAACTGAAGTATGCTCATGAATAGTCACTACTTTCAGATATTTGGAAGTAATTGAATTGAAAGAAAAACAATTCAAAAGAGCCACAGAACACATGCTGGCACAGAATGGCACACAGTTGATAAAGAACCAAATAATGATGGAAAACCAGGATAATCTTGGTTCATCTGGTTAAGTTCAACTGTTCTGAGTCAGCCAATGTCCATAGAAGTACATCTGTGTGGACATTATTGTCTCAAAATGAAAATATATTTAAATCATTATTTGTCAAATAATTTGAAGATTTCTTTAGGAACTGCTGAGACTTCACTGATTCTATGGCATACTTCATTCATTCAGAGTAATTAAGGCTCAGCACCATTCATATGTTTTCATTATTATCTTATCCTGGACTACCAGTTTTAAATTCACTAATCTCATTTATCTTTTTTTTCTTCCTAGTGGTTCTCATTGGAAAAGGCTTTTAGGAAATTTCACTTAACTCTCTGGCACTAGTTTTCCTTTAGAATAGATTATTTTATTAGTTAATGGCAAAAAGCCTCACAGTATTCCCTGATCCAGTTCCAGTAAAACATGACCACCCTACTTCCCAGTCACTGGATTGAAATAATAATACATTATAAGTTAAAAGCTAAGCCCACTACCTTTTTTACTGCTTTAAAGTGATCCTTCTGTTTTAGTTATATAAAGGAACTGTATCCTTTCCTTAAAATGAGAAATTATAGGTCTGAGACATTTGCCTTGGAAACACCCTATTAATATATCTCAAATTAATAAATTGACAGAAAATCTTAAATTATTTTTGTAAATGTAATTCTATTTTTCAGTTATGGTTGAAATAAATTTCTTTAACGTGTTTCAGTACAAATACCATATATCTTCAATCAAACTATCAAGGAAATTTTTAACAAATACTATTTTAGGAATAAACATCCCCCTATTCCACAATATCATAAAGAAAGAGACAGAGAGACAGAGACAGACAGACAGACAGACAGACAGACAGACACACACACACACACACACACACACACAGAATATTTCTATCCAGAAGTCAGTGGGAAGGCCTGGGACAGGGAATGTGGAAGGGAAAGGAACCTTCAGAATGGCAGCAATCTAGTGAAATCCATTACAGAGACAGTTATTGAACAAAAGAGCCCATTTCTGAGCTAGAGGAAGAGTAACAGAGGGGTCTTGAAAGATATTAGTCTAGAGCAGTGATGGGCAAACTTTTTAAAGAGGGGACCAAAGGAAAGGAAATGCTTATCTGTCAATCTGTTTCTAAGGTAACTCTTTCAAAGTTTCATTGTATTGTATTTGTCAGATTAGGAATAATGTCCCATGGCTGGAAAGAACATTTCAGGGGGCCATATCTGGCCCAAGGGCTGTAGTTTGCCCATTACTGGTCTAGAGAACAAATTGTTATGTGAGTTGACCTTTCAAAATATTCAGAATGTTTCCCATAGCAAAAAGAAAATATCCATTGTCATAAGCACCTATTGATTTTTCATGGTCTTGATTACTTGTTTATAGAACATTGATGGCCATTCATTGATTTTCTTCCTCTTGCCACTTATCATACATCTGGGCCACCTCAATTCGCTGCTGAGAATATACTCATAGAATGAAAGATAAATGTTATAATATTTTAGAATTTTGGAAGGTGTTCCAAATACCATGTAGTCCATCTCCTCTTCCTCCCATAGAAATCTTCTTTTTACAAAATAATAGTTATTCAAAGCTCCAGTACTAGCAAAGATCTATTAGGTTTTCTATCAAACTGAAGATCTACAGAGATGATGTGCCAATGTCACTCATTGTTGTATGCCTGTGAAGCTCAGATGTTCTCCAAGGCCATGCCAACATATTGAACTATTTCCATTTGAATTGTTTTAGGAAGGTTCTGAAGATTACCTAGCAAGATAAGGTACCAGATATTGTGGTCCTTTCTCCAACTCAACTGCAAGCAGTCAAAATCTCTTTGCAAAGAATGCAGCTCTGATGAGATCTCATGATCTTTGAATGCCAAATGTGTATTTGCCTAAAAGGGTATTTTACCTGTTTTAAAAAGAGCTTATGTGAGGCAAGTGCTAACAAGGAAGCCAGAAGATGCAATATAAGAACACTCACAAGGTTTCTCTGAAGAACTTTGGTACCTATTGTGAGATATGGGAGACACTGGAACAAGACCACATAATATGGCATGCCTGCATCAGAGAAGGTGCTATGCAAAGTAGGATGGCAGAAGTTCAGATGGAATGTGAGATGTGCACATTTAGACGCATCTCCACCCTAAGTGTTTATATAAACTATTCCTGTCCAACCTGAGTAAAGATTGCCCAGCTTGTCTGATCTGTCACAACTGGACACACTTATACACTGACCCCGAAGGTGATGTCATTTTAGTCCTCTTTGAGTGTGAAAAACAACTATTCAGTAGCTTCTCAAGTGGTCTCCTTAGTAAATGTTTTTCCCTACTATTATCCATTCTCCACAAAGCTCCTAATGTGATTTCTCTAAAATGTAGGCAGTCATTTTCTTCTCAGTAAATTCCAGTGACTTCCTGAAACCTTCCAAAAAATATAGAGTCCTCTCTTTAAAGTTTAAAGCTCTTCACCATCTAGTCCCTTCCTATCATTCTAATATTCTTCCATCACTTCTTTCCATACAATTTAAGGTCCAGTTTTACTAGTCTACTTGCTCTTTCCCACACATGACACTCTACTCCTATAACCATGCCTCTGTTTTAGTTGCCCTACATGTCTGGAATATTCTTTTTTCTTACTTGTATTTTTTTTTTAGAATCCTTATACTCCATCAGTACTCAGCTCCAAACCACATTATGCAGAAAGTCTTTTACCATTTTTGACTGGTCCCTTTGCAAAGCTTTTTCTTTTGTTACCTTCTGTCTACTCTACATGTATGTTGTACATATTAATTATGTATTTGTCATCTCCCCCACTACTAGGTTTTAGGTTCTTTGAGGGCAGTCCTTGTTTCCTTTTTGTGTTTTTAAACTAAGTCCTAGTACAGGGCCTGGCATACAGTCAGAAATGACTAAATAATTGTTTTGTATTGATTCAGATAATTTCTTGAAAACTTACCATCATGGAATTCTTACCATCTCCTGAGATGGTCCTCTATGCAGTTCTAGTTAGTAAAAAAAAAGTTATTTCTTATATTAAATTAAAATCGATCTCCCTATGACTTTTAATAATTAGTCTTATATTAATTAATTAACACATTGAATATTAATGGAAGCAAAAAATTAAGAAGAGGAATTGTTTTGGAGGAGACAGGTGCTGAGAGCAATGTATAATGTATTCCCAAACCAAATAAAAAAGATTTTTGCTTTATTTTGGATTTATTTGAAATTATTCAAATCATTTCTTCTTCCATTAGAGCAGTAATGGGCAATTTTTTTAAAGAGGAGCCAAAGGAAAGGAAATGCTCATCTGTCAGTCTGTTTCTAAGCCAACTCTTTTGAAGTTTCATTGCATTGTATTCTAGTCATTGTATTCATCAGATTAGGAATAAAGCCTCCCACCATGGATAGAATATTTCAGGGGGCTGCATCTGGCCCACAGGCCATAGTTTGCCCATCACTGCATTAGAGGATTAATTTATACTAAAGGGTACTGACACATTCTCCCATCTCATATGTTTTCAACTGCAATTATGGTATTGTTTGAAAATGAGATCATTATGACAATAAGGTTTGAAGTCTACTTTTGGTTTGAATAACTGTTATCAAGTGATTATACTCATCAATAAATAATTCTGGACTTTTAGTTTTAATATAATTTTAAGTACCTAGAATAACCACATCATCATCATTATTTATGTATCTATGCCACTTTAAGTTTCACTATATGTTTGCAACATAACAACCTTATGATGTAAATAATGCAAGCATGATTATTGTTTTAAATATGAAGAAACAAGAGCTCAAAGGCATTAAGCAACTGATTTGTCCAGAGCCACACAACTAAGTTCTAGGGCCTGGATTTCCAATTCATGTTTATGGATGAAAAGTTCAATTTTCATCCTACTATAACATTTCTTTCTTTTTAGTCATTTTTCCCCTAATTACACATAAATGCATTTTAATAATAATTTTCTGACATTTTTGACATTTTGCAATCCACATTCCCTCCCTATTTCCCTAACCTGAGATGGCAGGTAATATGATATAGGTTAGATGCGTGTTATCATGCAGTACAATTTTTTCATGTCAGTCATGTTGTGATAGAAGACAAATATTTCTTACATAAGAGAAATAGAACTCATGAAGGAAATTGAGTGAAAAAAGATTTGCTTCAATCTGTATTCAGATTACATCAGTTACTTCTACAATAGTGAATTTTTTATCATGTGTCCCTTGGAGTTTTCTTGGATCCTTGGATTGCTGATAAGAGTTATGCCATTCACAATTGACCACTGTATGTTATTGCTGTTATTGTGTCCACTACTATATCATTTCAAAGCTCCCTAGACATCCAGAAGGTACTGTGGCTATTTTTCTCTTCTTTTATATAGATTCAATCTACCCGGTACAGGTCTTTCCCAGGGCTACCTAAAGCACAATGACACTGGGACAAGAGTAAATTAACTCATAAGAACACTGGGATGTTTACTTGAAAAGGAAACTACTTCCCCAACAAGCCTGGAATTAACTTTCAATTTCTAGTTTCCTCGTCATCTAAATATTTCTTAAGGTTTAATTTCTGTTCTTTGTCTCTGGCTCTTTCAAATGGCTTTACTTTGGACACAGATTTGCCAAGTATTTAAGTATATTTGGGCAAAAATAATTCATTGAAACTATTCTGCTTTCCCTGCTTCTTCCTCCATCAGATCAATACTAGTTGATCCCTGTCAGTTTTGCTGCAATTTATATGCAAACAAGTTGGGGTAAGAGACCGGGAAAAGAAATATTCATTGAGACTATCAATATATCTGTGAAAAGAGAAAGATGAAAGAAAGTAAGGAGGACTTTAAGGGGAAAAAATACATTTCAGCTATGATTCAGCAAAGCACAGTGAAAGGAGTTCTAGGATTTAAATATCTTTATTGTTGTATGCTGGCACATTAAAAACAATCATTGCTGGGGCTGCATTTCCCAATGATTTAATACCTAACATGCCTAAGAGCAACAATCAAAATAAGAGCCGAAAACCCTAACTGTATCTTTCAGCTTGTTGCATAATTATTGATTTCTATTATTTTCAATTTTGGTTTCCTTCTATAAAGAAAGAAAAAAGACTTCTCTTTCCTGGATGCCCCATTATTTGAAAGCAAGGAACTGCCCTATACTTACCAATTTCCTGCTAATAATTGAGCTAGAGATAAGTGATTAAGCCTGGGTATGTGATTTCATTGATTAAGGAAAGTCCTCAATGAGGAAATTGCCTCAACTCCTGTGGGTTGACACCTTCTCTGAAATTGGTAGATTTAGACAACTGTGGTCTTGGGACAGGCATATATGGGTCCCCATATTAAACACTGCATGAGAAAAGATTGAGTCAATGAAGCAAATCAGAAAGAAAACCACTCAAAAAAACTTCTGATAAATTAACAAAAGGAAAAAAATTCAATACACTCAAGTCAATAATAATTCTAGCCTATAGTCTCAATAAGAAGAAATAATTCAAATCAGAAGAATGATCTTCTTAATATATGACAAGTTAAAAAACATTTATTAGGTATCTACTATGTTCCAGGCGCTGAATTAAGTACTGGGTATACAAAAAAGCAAAAACAGTCCTTGATCTCAGGAAACTCAGAGTTTAATGAGAGAAACAACATGCAAACAACTATGTAAAAATAAAATATATACAGGATAAATTGGAAATAATCTTAGAGGGAAAGCTCTAGGATTAAAAGGAACAAAGAGATTTCTTGCACAATGTAGGATTTTAACTGTGACTGGAAAGAAGCCAGGGAAGCCAGAAAGGAGAGGATTTTCAGGCAGGAGAGAGAGCTAATTTTTATAAGATTTCTCCCCAAGGTGGGCATTGGTTCATTTATTGGCTAAAATTTGTCTCTCTTCATTAGGGATCTCCATGTCTATGGGTTATTACCTTTTAAATCATGAACACCATGCAACCCAATGAACTCTTTAGAGTCAAGGACAAAATAAAAAAGGCCTAAAACACTTGAATAGAAAGCCTAGAAGTTAAGTGATTCACCCAGGGTCATTAAACCTGCATGTTAGAAATTGAATTTGATCTTAAGACTTCCTGGAAAGGTAATAATTACACACATTTGAAGACTTGATTTCTCTCAAGGTTATCTCTATCTAAGTTTAAATTGAGGGGACATTTCTCAGTCTCAGAAATATTCTTGAAGTTCCTCTAGGAATGCTTAATCCCTATGTAGAGTTATCTCTGATTCAGGCTCTGGGACTGAGAGTCAGTGAGGAAAAATAAAAGGCTCAGGGATATATAACAGATAGTACCTCTCTGAACTTTCACTCTGATCCTCCAAATAGATTTGTTCATGCCTTGTCCATTGTGGCTTAGTTTCTCCCTGAGTTCTTCCTAATTCCCTTGCTTTGATATCCTGTTCCATAGGCTGGGGCTGAGACCTTTGTCTGATTTCATTGGTTTTTCTAGGTATTTATGGTATAAATTTGGAGTCATAGTCCCTCTAGCTGGATACCTGTTACTTGCCTCCAAACCTTCCTGACCATTGTCTACCCAAATGCTCTTACTTCAACCTATTGAAAATTGATTGCTACATTGAAAAAGTCCAAAAACATGTGCATTGTGTGAAATCTTCCACCTCTGAAAATGGATAGGTTGAGACTATCTTCTTATATCTCTTTATTTAAAACTTGCTTAATCTTTACAATTTGTTTTTACATTCACTTGAATTTTTGGTATTAACCATTTTTCCATTTCAACTGTTATTGTTACTGTGTATACTATTTTCATGGCTCTGCTTCCTTCACTCTACATCAGTTCATGTAAAACTTTCCATGATTCTCTGTATCCATCATATACACCTCTCTTTTTATGAAGAACACAATGATATTTTGTTGCATTTATATATCATAATGTATTAAGCCACTCTCCAATCAAGGGATTTTTACTTCAGTTCTAATTTTTTGTTATGACAAAAATGACTGCTATAAATGGTTTGGTTTATATGGAGACTTTATTCTTGTCCATAACCTTCTTAAGGTGTAAGCCCCATAATTGTGCCTCTGGTTCAAAGTTTATGGATATCTTGGTCTTTATATTTGCATAATTCCAAATTGCTTTCCAAAATCGTTTTATCATTTCATTGCTCCACTAACAATGCATCAGTATGCCTATCATTTTCACTGCACTCTAACATTGAGTATTGCCATTTTTGTCATTCTTGCCATAATTTTGGCTTTTTATAGATGAATATATGATACTCTTAATTACTTTTTAGGGTTTTGTCTTTAATCGTCAGAGAGGAACAAAGACAAGAGATAGAGATAGTAAGAGCAAAAGTGGGGGATGATAAAGATTATTTGAATAGATGGAATTTTAATGTATAAAATTATTAGAACTATTTTCTGGAGGAGGAAGCTTGATGTTTATGCTGTTTTATTTAAAAAAAAATATATATATATATTTTAAAGGATTAATTATGTAGAAGAAAGGACTCATTTGGATGCAGGACAGTCTGACCCTGGGATAAAAACCATGAGATATCTTCTTAATCTGAAAAATGGTGTTGTTGTTCAGTCGTGTCTTACTCTGTGATTCCATGTCAGATCTGTATGGCAAAGATACTGGTTTGGTTTGCTATTACCTTCTCCAGCTCTTTCTTTACAGATGAGGAAAGTAAGGTAACCATGGTTAAATGACTTGCCCAGGGTAACACAGATAATATGTATTTGAGGCAAGATTTGAACTCAGTAAGATGAGACTTCCTAATTCCAAGCCCAGCACTCTATTCACCTAGTCACTTACCTGCCATGGAAAGGGGGTAAGTCCCTACAATCACTATCTATACAATCTCTTCTTCTATCTCATGTAAAACCAGGTAGAAGGACAAAAGAGATAAGAAAGTAGCAATTAAAGAGAGGATTCTCTCTAAAGACTGCCCAGAAGGGAAGAGACAAAAAAAGCTTCCTCAGCCAAACTGTGTCTCTCATGAAATGGTGTGTGTGTGTGTGTGTGTGTGTGTGTGTGTGTGTGTGTGTGTCAGAGACATAGAGAAGAAGAGAGACAGACAGACAAGCAGAAAGGCAGACAGAGACAGAGAGGGAGGGAGAGACAGATAGACAGAGACAGAGACAGAAAGAAGGAAAGAAAGAGAGACAGAGAGAGAGAGAGGGAAAGAGGTCTAAAATAAATAAGTTTATGGAGAAACCTGAATATCATTTGTCTGAAAAATGTAGAAATACAAATTAAATGTTGGAGTAGATATTAGATGGCACAAATGAACTTGTGGCAATGAACTTGGTCACTTAGATGTGAATTTATTCTTAGTTAAAGGTGTGTGTATATCTGTGCATACACTTAAATACATTTTGCTGTTCTTGTTCTGTTATTCCGTTATCTCTGACTCTTTATGACTCTGGACCATAATGTTCATAGGATTTCCATGGTTTGCTATTTCCTTCTATAGTGAATTAAGGCAAACAGAGGTTAAGTGACTTGATAAAAGTCACACAGCTAGTAAGTATCTGAGGCCAAATTTGAAATCAGATCTTCTTGACTCCAAGCCCAGCACTCTATCTGCTGAACCATCTTGTGTATGGATATACGCAAATATATAAACACAAACTTATATATGTGATATTTGCACACAAATATATATAATATTTAGGAAATCTGAAATATATGCAAGCCAATATTAAAGATATTTGCACAAGACCTCTCATTGTTGGAGAATGATTCCTCAATGTTCCATGCCTGTATGAAGAACAGAATTGGCAAGAACTTAAGAGAGCATTAGGAGAGCAATTCTAGACTCTTCAGAGAAAGGTGCCTGAAGGAAAACAAAGACTCCAGGAAGAAGCCACCTTGTAGAGTAGCTGGTGCCTCAGTCATGTCCTTATTCCCAGCTTTCTACAATGAAGATATTGGGGAATTCCCATTTGGTGATATCAGGCACTCCCATGGTTGACTTAAATTATTTCCCTCCCAATAAGAGAACTTATTCACTTTGTGCATTGTCTGATGTGCTAACCTGTATAACATCTCTGATTTATTTTGTTATTAGTTTGGATAAATTGTTTATTTGCTATTCATTACACATGTACCTGACATTTGGTGGAAAATGAGTCAAATCTTTGGATATATACTTGGGAGGCTCCTTCCTTGCTTAAAGGACAACATTTAGGAGTTCAGACTAAACCTAAAAATTTCTCCTCCTAGATTAGCAATGTGTAAGATGATGATGATGATGATGATAGATAGATAGATAGATAGATAGATAGATAGATAGATAGATAGATAAAAACTTAGCCTCTGATTCTTTTCTGATGAGAACTGAGCAGCCAGCCTTATAGTCCTAATTTTCTATTCCCTGACTGACAAATCAAAATCTCCCTTTGGGAAGAATGGGCAAAGAAGACTCTAGAGATATCTATTTATGCCTCCCTGCACATATAGATAACCCCATCTGGACATCCATAAACTATCATGCTGTTACACATGCATGTTTCAAAAAAACCAAATAAACAAATGAAAGTCTATTATAGTTTTCAACTGAAAGTGTAGTGCCCTGATCATTAAGTTCTATATCATTCAAGCTAAAAATGAAAGCTCATGTATAATTCTAAGTTCTATATTTTTAAAAGGGCCTTTTGTCTCCCATCACCTTCCAAAATATTGTTCCATTCTTGTGTAGGTATTATTATTCAGGCATGCATGTGTATATGCATGTACCTAATCATTCTAATCTATATTATATGTGAAATAGAGTTCCAAATGCCCTATATCTACATATATCTATATCTATATCTATATCTATATCTATATCTATACTTACATGCATAGACATTTAAATGGCTGTGTTTCTCAATGCCAAGAGGGGAATTTCAGTATTTTAAACTATAAATCAAATGAAGAATATGCGAATAGTAGCTCACTTATATAAAAAGCTGAAAAGCTCAATTTGTAAGAAAATTTGATACTTAAAGTGGCGACATTCCACCAATCTTTATTAAGAGTCAGGAATTATGCTTTGTGCTGAGTATTCCAAGATGTTCTTAGAAATGCTTGAGATATTAACAGAGTTCATGCTGATTAAGAAATAGACCAAAGTATCAATTCTGCTTCCACCCAGTCTGAATGGTCATACCAGAGAGCTTAGGCAAATTGAAAATTTTTCTTTATTTCTTGTCCCCAGAAGTCATTCTCCAATTTATAAATAGTCAAAAACATATGTATAGACAGTTTTTGGATGAATAAATCAAAGTTATATTATAACTACATGAAAAAATGCTCCAAGTCATTATTGATTAGATAAATGCAAATCAAAACAATTTTGAGATATCATTGCACACCTATCAAATTAGCATAAGTGATAAAAGGGGAAAATGACAAATGTTGTTGGAGAGGGTGTGGAAAAATGAGGGCACTAATACACTGCTAGTGGAACTGTGAATTTATCCAACCATTTGGAATAATAATCTGGAATTATACTCAAAAAATCATAAAACTGAATACACTTTTTAACCCAGAAATACCACTACTAGTCTTATTTCCTGAGATCATCAGGGAAAAAGGAGAAGAACCTGTATGTTCTAAAAGAGTTATAGTAGCTCTTTTTGTGGTGGCAAAGAACTGGAAATTGAAAGAATGCTATCATTTGGGGAATGGCTAAAGAAGTTGTGTCATATGATGGTGATGGAATGAATACTCCCTTGCTGTAAGAAATGACAAATAAATTAATTTTGGGAAAAAAAAACCATGAAAAGACCTATGTGAAATAATGAAGAGCAAAACTAGTAGAACCAAGAGTAAGTTATACACAGAAACAGAAATATTTTTAAAGAATGACTTGTGTATGTCTATCTCTAGAGGAAGAACTGATGAATAGAAATAAGACATAATTTTATATATATGCATATCTATCAGATGATGCCTTCTCTAATGGAGGGAGGAGAGGGAGAGAAAGAGTTAACTGGTTATTTTAATGTAACAAATTAATTAATTATTTTAAATCTCCTGTGACATAGATAAATTGTTGTCACATCTAGACATGCATAACTTCTAAATCTATCTGAAAGGATCCTGGCAGGGCTAAGATGGCAGCTTAGTAGCAGGAACCTTCTGAATCTTCTTTCAATTGATCATTATAAAGCATCTCAAAAGGAAAGAAATCAAAATTGGATGAGTAAAAGGACTCTCCCATTGGATGCAGCTTTAAAGATATTCCCACACTATAAGGAAGAGAAACTTCACTTATCAAAGGGTGAGCTGATCACCTCCCTTACCCCCCCCCCACACACACCACCTACTGCCAGAGGCAGAGCACAGGTGGGGTAATCTCTAAATTCTCTGGGGCTGGCTGAAAGCACCCCAGACTTACCCCTGAGGGCAGTGCAAACCTTGGCAGTGAGACTTGAGACCCCAGGCTGAAGATCATGAGCCTGGGGCGCAGAGGGTAGAGCTTGGGCAAAGACAGGGCTAGACAAAGAGGAAGCAGCAGGGGCTGGAAAGATAGCCTCAGGAAAAAACTTTTTAAATCTCCCTACCCAAAGAACATACATTACCTGTCTTCACCTGGGCTTCTGACTGGGAAGGGAAGATACTACCAAGGCAAAGCTGTTTAAGAGCGAAGCCAAGAATGCAATGTCCACCAACATGTAGGAACCCCAATCCATTCTTGGCAAAAGGAACAAGCAGCAGTAAATCTATCTGAAAGGCTTAGCACAGCAAGACTCTTGTTAAAATGCCAGTGTTTGAAGTCTAGCAACAACTATTTCTTGGCACAGTAATGAGATAATAGAGGCATGACGTGGGAGGTGCTCATGTCAAATGACAAAAGAGATGTTTAGTTGATTATGCGTTCAATATAAATCAAAAATCATAATGTGAAAAGAAAGAAAGAATGAAAGAAACAAAGAAATAAACAAACAAAACACATCCACTGCAATCTTCACCTTGGAAATATAGTGCCCTGATCACCAGAAGCACTACACTTCATTGTAGTCCAAGAATTGACAAAAAAATGTTTTCAATTTTGGTACTGCTGTTGGACCCAGATTTTAGGGTCTGGCCCAGATTCAGTCTTGGCAGGAGAAACCACACTGACAATGCAATACGCAAGAAGAGGCTCATTTATTGGCTAGCAATGATGCTAGGATCAGCAGGCAGAGAGGTTTGTCTGACTGACCCTTTGGGTATCTTAGCCAAGGATTTTTATAGGGTTTCTGGACAAAGGGGTCTGGGAATATTCATGTTTGGACATCATCAAGGGGGAATGTTAGGGTCAGGGGATTAGGAAGCATTTGGTAATCATCTAATAAGGGGGTGTCAGGGTCAAGGGGTCAGGAGACATCTGGTAATCATCCATCAAGGGGGTGTCAGGGTCAGGGGTCAGGAACCATCTGGAATCCATCTATTAAGTGGGGATGTTAAGGTCAGGCTGAATTTTAGGCCCAACATTCCCTACTTCTTTTTATGACCCTGAGGAATCATCCTATGGAGGTCCTTTAAAGATTGGTGTCATCACACACTGTATCAAAGGTGGGGACTGTCTGGTAATACTGACACAGGACCATGAGCTGAATGGTGTTAATTCATTCTTTTACAAAATCTACTGGTAGGTTAAGAATAAGGGGTCCGAAAGTTAAAAGGAGGGTCAGAAGGATCAGGGGTCCTGTGAGGGTAGATATTAGAGTAGTGAGCCAGGGGGAGTGCTGGAATAGCTGTTCATACCAAGATTTCTGAGCTTCCCACTCCATTCTTCGCCTAGCAAGGTCCTCCTGGAGTTTGGCCATAGACCCCTTAACGAGGCTGGTATGATAGGCTTAAAAGTAACATTCCTCCCCCAACATGGCACAGAGACCCCCTTGTTGGAGGAAGAGATCAAGCCTCTGGCCATGCTAGAGTACAACTCCAGAGAAGGAGGTCAGGGATTTTTCCAAATGGGTGAGGGAGGCCTCAACTTGGGCTAGATCCTCATCTACTGCAGCTCGTAAGGCTTCAAGGCTCTGGTGATGCTGAGCGAGGGAGGCTACACCAGTCCCAACACCAGCTAAACCCAGGAGAGTAGCTAGTGTAACGTCAGTAATGGGTTCTCTGCGGGTCCTAGGGGATGGGTGGTTTCAGGGCTCCCAATACTTGACCCTGTCTTCCCCTGTGTGGTATAAGACTCGGGGGATGACCATTACCAGAATACACATTTCGCCAGTCACTTGTAGGGTGGTAGAGGACATGCATGGCGTAAGGCCAGAGGAAGTACAGAGCCAGTGGGAACCCAATGGGGGAATGAGGAATTTAAAGGATGTAGGGAGAGATAACTGGGTGCAGAGGTGGGAGGGGGCAGCTGACATCTGGCCTACACACTGCCCGGCACCCAGTTCAGAGTCCATAGTGAGCCCATTTTTCTGGTCATCCCAGTGACACTCAGGAGGTCTATCCTGGGAGGAACTATTAAAGGAAGTTGTGAGGGCAATGACATCGTAATAAGGGGGTCAGATCTCCAAACAAAGCCAGAAATCTGAGGTCAGATTAGGGAACGTCTGATTGAGGGAGGTATAGGAAGTGTTAAGTAGAGGCAAAAGGGGGCTCTCTAATTCTGGGTCCAGATCGGAGGCAGTGGGTTGTGGGAGGCAAATAGGAGGAGGAGGAGCATTGGCCTGACCCTCCAGGAACTTCAGGTCGAAATCAGATCAGGAGCAGGGGGTTGTGTAGAGGGAGATGGCAGAGATAGATTGGGTTTGAGAACCAAGTTAGGACACACAGAGTCAGCCTTGGCCTGGGCTGGTTCTTTCTTAATTAAAAACAGCCCTCCTGGGTTGTTTCTACTTTGAAATATGCGGATACCCCAGGTGCGTCCAAAGATCCAGGCATTGTCAGAGGGGGTCAAGACAGTTAGATTAAGGGGTTTGCAGTCGCCTCCAATCTCTTGAGCCCCGGCAATGTGCATGATTATCTGCAAGGATGGCAGCCAGGCAGGCTCCAGGTGACTCTGAGGTGCAGGTCTAGGATAGGGGCCATCCATCCCATGGCCTGAGTTTCTCAGCCCCAGTGAGTACAGTAAAAGTGTCCAGGAGTTACAATATGACTTTCCAGGATTTGAAGAGGGACAGAGATAGTAGTCTTTCCTTCGGAAAGTCAGCATCCCGAAAGGATTAAGGGTATGCTGACAGGTATTGGAGAGAATAATGAGTTGGCAAGGGTAAAAGAGGAAGGTGGAGGATCCAGTAACTACTTGGATGGATACAATCATGGCCTGGTCCCAACTAAAAAGGATCCATTTCCAAGGTTGATGTGGGTTGGGGGGCAGTAGGAAATATTCATGGGGTAGGTGACCATCCACTACCGACAAAAGGGAAAAAAGGTAAAGCTATGAGGCTAGTGAGAGGGGAAGGAGGTGGAGATAGGGAACCGACCCTAAGAGGGACATCTGAGTTTTAGTTAGGCGCATGAGTTCCCCTCTTCTTTTGAGGCGATGAATCTTGATGGAGTTTGTAGGGTGCCTGCGGGCTTGCCACTGGGGTTCAGACAGTTCAGGTGGGTCTGCTCTGTGAATGTGTGTGTGGTGGATCCAAAGTCAAACACTGTCAACCTTTAAAGCAGAGGGGGTGGCAAAAAGGGCGACATATGGTCCCTTTCAGCAGGGCTGGAGGGTGGCACACTGGTGCCACTTAACCCACACCCAATCTCCAGGCACAAAGTGGTGCAGGGGAAGGGTAGGGAGTTGGAAGAATTCTCTGAACCAGGGCCACAGATCATGGTGGGCCTCTGCGAGCCCCAAGAGCATGGCTTAGAGTTCCTCTGGCCCTTGAGGCTTTGTGGGCATTCGGGGCACTTGGGGAAGGATGGGGGGAAGAGAACCATACAAGACCTCAAAAGGGGTGAAGTGATGTGGGCCAGGAGTATTCCTGGCCCGGAAGAGAGCTAAAGGAAGGAGGGTTACCCAGTCTACACCAGGCTCAAGAGCCAATTTGGATAAGGTCTCCTTAATTGTTCTATTCATCCTCTATACCTGGCCAGAACTCTGGGGGTTATACTCACAATGCAGTTTCCAATCTACCCCCAGAGAGGCCGTAAGTTCCTGAAGGAATTTGCTCACAAAAGTGGGTCCATTGTCAGAACCAATGGTTACTGGGAACCTAAAGGGAGGAATGATATCTTCCATCAGTTTCTTAGCTACCACCTGGGCTGTTTCAGATTTGGTTGGAAATGCCTCCAGCCAAACTGAAAAGGTGTCCACAAATACCAGCAAGTAGCAATACCCATACCTTCTGGGTTTTACCTCAGTGAAATCAACCTCCCAGGATTGGCAGGGCCACTCTCCTCGCACTCAATGTCCTTGATATTTTATAGGATTTTCCTGACCGCATTAGTTGGCAAGCTTGGCAAGCAGCTACAAGTTGTGTTAAGTAGGTTCCCCAACCTGGGAACCTTAGTTGTCCCTTGTCAAGAAGCTGGGCAAATTTCTTTTCCCCCAGATGAGAAAAGTGATGCAAATGAACACAGAGCAGCTGTCCCAGGGCTTCGGAGAAGATTCTGTTGCCTTCCAGGTCTCTGTACCACAGACCACAGCCACCCAATCTAGGTCTTGTTTCGAGTATTGGGGATATCCAGATGGAGGGGGTGGAATGATCATGGGCAGGGTGAGGAGGGGTGCATGGAATGCAGCTTCTCATGCAGCCTAGTCAGCAGCTCAGTTTCCCCGCGCCTCCAAAGAATCCCCTTTTTGGTGGCCAGGGACATGGACCACAGCTACTGCCTTGGGTCACCAGACTGCAGAGAGGAGCACTTGGATTTCTGCCAGGTATTTAACCTCCTTACCCACTATGGTAAGAAATCCTCTCTCCCTGTGTGTGGACATGCAAGGTGGTGAAGGCATACTGGCTGTCTGTGTACACCATCAGACGCTTCCCTTCAGCTTTCTCAAGGGCCGTTTGTAGGGGCAACCAACTCTGCTTTCTGAGCTGAGGTTCCCTTGGGTAGCACTGCTGCCCAGACGACGTTTCCTGATGCATCCACTGCCACTGCTCCTGCCCATTTTTTCCCATCCTGAATGAGGCTGCTACCATCCAAAAACCAGAGCAGGTCTGCTTTGGGGAGTGGGGTATCCTTGATATCCAGTCAGGTCATCACTGTCTCAGCCAGGATCTCCTGGCAATCATGTAGGGGTTGGTGTGGTGGGGGGGTTGGGTAGCAGGGTTGCAGGGTTCAGGGCGGACGCCACATGGAAGGAAATTCAGGGGGAATTCAACAACAATCCTTTCTAGTGAGTGAGGCAGGAATTAGACATCCATCAACTGAGTAGGTGGTTGCTTAAGAATGTCCTCAATGGCATGAGGAATGGTTATTCGAAGGACTTGCCCGTACGTGAGCTTTTTGGCTTCTTGGACTAATAAGGGCATGGTAGCTAAAATGTACAGGCAGGGGGGCCAACCCAAAGTCTTTTGGACAGGTAAGCTACTGGCCTATCCCAAGGTCCTAATAGTTGGGTCAGCCCCCCCCTTAGCTGCTCGCTTCTTCTCATCCACAAATAGCTATCCATGGCAAGTGACCAAACCCAGTCTGCCTTTTCTTTAGAGCCCTCATATAGGGGCCAGGCAATCTCTGCAAATCCGGGGATCCAGAGGCGACAATACCCCACTGACCCTAGGAATTCCCACACCTGCCAGGGCCCCTTCGGTGGAGAAAGGCACAAGATGGTGTCTTTGATGGCCTGGGTCAGCCATCGTTGCCCCCCTTGGAGCTTATATCCCAGGTAGGTGACCACCCTCTGTGCTATACGGGCCTTCTTAGCACTCAGTCTATAACCAAGGTGGCCTAGAGTCTCTAGCAGGCCCTGGGTAGCGGTTTCACAAGCAGCTTGGGTATTTGCAGGAAGCAAGAGGTCATCTACATATTGGAGGAGGGTAACTAGGGGGTAATTCTGGCAGAATTCCCACAAGTTCTAGGCAAGGGCCTCCAATGAAGATAGTGGGAAAGATGTTGTAGCCTTGGGGCAACCGAGTCCAAGTTGTTTAGCCTGTTGTTTGCACCTGCTCATCATGCCACTCAAAGGCAAATAAGGGCTGACAAATGGGGGCTAGTGGCAAGGTGAAGAAAGCATCCTTTAAGTCGAGGGTGATATACCAGCTGAGGTCAGGTGGTAGTGAGCTCAGCAGGGTGTATGGGTTAGGTACAGTGAGGTGGATGTCTTCACTCAGATCTTGGACAGGGTGAAAATCTTGCCCTCCTGGCTTGCAGGCAGGTAGGAGGAGAGTGTTCCATGGGGACCAGCAGGGGACCCTCTTTGGGCTTCCGAGGACATGGGATATTGCTTGACCCTTATTGGAGTTGCCCCCGGTTTAAGCACCACGATGATGGGGATTGTTGGACAGCCAGGCCCACACCCAAAATCTCAGCGCATACCTCATGACAACGGAGGTCTACCTGGCGGCCAGTAGTCCAATTATATCTTTTGGTACTGGTAG
This sequence comes from Gracilinanus agilis, assembly GCF_016433145.1. Lineage (NCBI taxonomy): Eukaryota > Metazoa > Chordata > Mammalia > Didelphimorphia > Didelphidae > Gracilinanus > Gracilinanus agilis. The sequence goes on from NC_058131.1 coordinate 86,539,306, forward strand.
CACTCTGTACGCAACTGGCTTTAGAAGAGACTACCCCAACAGGTTTTGTTAAAACTGAAAACTGAGCTTCTGTATTGACCATAAAGTTCATTGGTTTCCCCTCCACTTTCAGGGTTACCCAGGACTCTGGGAGGGGGTGAGAGTCCCGTCCTCTTCAATCCTCCTCCCCTCATGGGCCCAGAGAACCTTAGGGCATTGGTCATGGCGTGGGTGGCAGAAGGAGTTGGGATTGGGAGGTGCCCGGGAGTCTGTGCCTATGAGACCAGGGCGGGAGGTTCTGCTCCCAGGCCAATCTGGACACTCTCATTTCCAGTGGCCTTCCTTGCCACATTGGAAGCAATGTGAGTGGTCCCCTCAACTACTGGGGAGTTCCTTCTGCAGTTGCTGGGCCAGAGTAGCTAGGTCTTTCTGATTCTTTCTGTCCTGCCTAGCTTTGTACTCCTGATCCTCTTGGTGCTGCCTGGTTTTGTACTCCCAATTCTCCTGATGCAAGTGCTCTGCCCTTTCCTCGGGAGTTTCTTGGGTGTTAAACACTTGATTGCTCTCCCAGGTTCTCTACCTTTTGAAGCTTTCGGTGGATATCAGGGGCAGATTGGTTGACAAATGAGAGTAGGACAGCTGCCCGGCTAGTTTCTACCAGGGGGTCCATAGCAGTGAGGTGAAAGGCCTCATGGAGTTGCTCTAGGAAGGCAGTGAGGCTTTTGTCAGGTCCTTCTCTAACTAAATATACCTTAGCCAAATTAGTTGGCTTGCAAGCGGCAGCACTGAGATAGGCCATGAAAATCTGGTGATAGACCCGTTGGTGTTCCCTACCTTCTTGTTGCTCAAAGTCCCGGGGGGATGAGTGGAGGGAAAAGTCGCCTCTATGAGGTGAGGCTGGGTCGTGGGGAGCCTGTCTATCCCAGGAACATGTTTGCAAGCCTCATGGAGGATTCATTCATGTTCCTCCATGGTGAAGAGTACCTGTAATAATTGCTGACAATCATTCAAGTGGGATGGTGTGTGAACAAAACAGATTCCAATAGGGAAATGAGTCTCTGGGGTTCCTCAGAAAAAGGCAAATTTTGGGACTTCCAATTGTAAAGGTCACCGGATGAAAATGGCCAGTATTGATAACTATAGGGTCCCCCTGGAACCACAGGCCCCACTGTCTGGACCGGGAACACTGGAAATGGGTCCCCCAGGGTCTGTTCAGGTGGTTCCAGGGTCCCCTGCTTCCCTCGGCTCCTGGTGCTGAGGGCTGGGGGAGGCACACCTCCAGCTGCCCCTCCTGGCTGAGGCAACTTTCCAGCCACCTCCTCTAACTGAGAGTACAGTGGGGCATATGGAGGTGAGGGAGGGGATGGAATCTCAGGGGGTTCGGGAGAGGATTCTTGGAGAATGGGAGGGACAGACTTGGGCTTGGACCTGGGGGATGAGTCCTTTGTCCCCCTTCTTCCCACAATGAGTGCAAGGGTCCCAACAGCCCCACCTGCTGGTTGGGTGTCTGTTTGTAGGGAATCCAGGTCTGTTTGTATGAAATCCTGGAGCCAAGGAGGGGGATTAAGGACCAGGTCTTGCCAGGTCAAGATATTGGGGACCCTGGTCCAGGTGTCCCTGGGGCCCAGAGTCAAGGACTTTGGCTTGGACTTTTGAAATTATCCCTAAGTCGAGTGTGCTATCCCACGGCCACCCAAGCCCAAATGTGGGCAACTCAGAAGTACAGAATGTGATGAGTTTTCCTTTCTTTATCAAGAAAGACAGATTATGGATCTGGACTTTAAAGTACGGGAAATGGGTAACCTTAAGAGAAAGAAGGGTAGACTTGCCTTGGCCCATTGTGGCTTCCAGGAGAAAGGACAAGAGAAGGTCACAAAGGACAATGGTCAACAGAAAGGCAACAACACAAATATATGATGGGGAAGATAACCAAGACAAACACAAGCTAAACATGTGCACGCTCACACTCACTTGCCTGGGGGAGTCAAGACGGATCCTGAACAATTGATGTGGGGATTGTGTCAATTGATGCGGGGACCTTACCTCAGTCCTCTCTCTCCTCCCAACCCCCAGTGCATCCACTGGCACCTTCCTCGGAAAACTCAAACCGCCCGACTTGGTAACTCGAACCCTAAGAAATCTGGGTAACTCGAATCTATTAATTTGGGGCCAGATGAGGCCTCAAACCTCACCAGTTCCAGCAGTAATTCCAAGGGAATAGGGGGATCAATTGGTCTATGTGGCCTTCCACTCACACACAGCACTCACTCCCAGGGGTTCTGACCTTTGCCCTTGCAGGTCAAAAAGGAAATGCGTACTGCCCCCAGTCCTCACTCAGAAACAGGTAGAAGGGGGCCTATGGTAGGCTTAGCTTAGGTTCCTCCATACAAGCCTCGGAGTGGCGGGCTGAGCCAAACCACTTAGCTTTATGCTCACCAGGGCATTAGCTCCTCCATCAGTTCAATCACACATTCACACACATGTAGAAGGGGCCTGTGGTAGGCTTAGCTTAGGTCCCTCTGTACAAGACCCAGAGCAGTGGGCAAAGCCGGACCACTTAGCTGTATGCCAACCAGCGTACCACCTCCTCATACAATGCAAGCACACATTCACATACATACAACCATATATGCACAGGCCACCCAATCCCAGATCTCCTTACCCTTGGCTCTTCTGGTAGTGGATCCTCTCCTGGCCATGAATACGGATGAGCCCCCAAATGTTGGACCCAGATTTTAAGGTCTGGCCCAGATTCGATTGTGGCAGGAGAAATCACACTGACAATGCAATACGCAAGAAGAGGCTCATTTATTGGTTAGCGATGATGCTAGGATCAGTAGGCAGAGAGGTTTGCCTGACTGACCCTTTGGATATCTTAGCCAAGGGTTTTTATAGGGTTTCTGGACAAAGGGGTCTGGGAATATCCATGTTCAGATGTCATCAAGGGGGAATGTTAGGGTCAGGGGGTCAGGAAGCATCTGGTAATCATCCATTAAGGGGGTGTCAGGGTCAGGGGTCAGGAACCATCTGGAATCCATCCATTAAGGGGGGATGTTAGGGTCAGGCTGAATTTTAGGCCCAACATTACATTTTAAAAAGACCTCCTGTGTGCCTTTCCTGACCTGTAATGTATTGTTTGATCTTCATGTACTATTGGAAGTAACAATAATGATGAAGATATTTCTAGAAGACTGATTATCTTCCTCCTTTAAAATATTGCCTTATTAAATAATGAACTCCTCACTTAGATTTGAATAAAGATAATCAACTCAGGAGTTTTGTGCAAGGCACTCCAACACAGTAAAAACTTATTAAGCATCTGCTATATGAGAGGCACTGTGTTAAGTTCTAAGAATACAATTAATAAAAAGTAAGACACTTCCAGCTCTCAACAAGCTTAGAATCTAATGGGAGGAGACAATACAAGAAAGGAGGCAGGGGAGGGGAGCACAACCTGGATACATAGCACGGGGACATCTGAAACTAGGTAGAGCAGCAGATGCAAAGGATAGCAAGTAGGAAGTCCAGTTCCTGTTCTCTATAAAGGAAGGTCTTGGGAAGAGTTTGGTACTACACCCTACAGCCCTCCTACAGAGGGAAGAGGAAGCTGAGGGAGATGATGTCAATAAGTTTTGAGTTAATAGCATGGTGATGAGATTAGAAGTGATGAGCTTATCCTGAGAGGGATATCTTTTTTAGTGCAGTTGAAAACAGGCAGAGCAGCAGATGCTGCATTATGTGTGAGGTTGAACTCACTAGATGATCTCTAAGGTCATTTTCAAACTCTATGATTTTATGAATCCTACCAAGCTGGAGGAGGGGGAAGGGAGCAGAAAAAAGGAAGGAGTCATTATTGAAGAAAATAATAATTTTTGAATTAATCACTGACTTCACTGAGAAAAGGGAAGTATTTTATTTTGGGAAGCATGTCTACCTATCTATCTATCTATCTATCTATCTATCTATCTATCTATCTATCTATCTATCTATCTANATCTGTCTATCTATCTATCTATCTATCTATCTATCTATCTATCTATCTATCTATCTACCTATCTATCTATCCATTCATCCATCCATCTATTCATCCACCTATCTATCTATTTATCTATCTACCCATCTGTTTGTCTATAAATTCCACTGGAACAGCAAGGATGACATGTTACAATGATTTCTAATTATTGTAAGTATGTGGAAAAGTGGTTCCAAGAAGCATAACTTGGGTGTCTGTGATTTTATGTATTAAGGCAGGGAGATACTTGATTAACTGAAAATGCATCACTTTGTAACATCCATGTTTTTTTGACTGGTGTATGGGGTATTTAAGAAGGTCCAGCACCTCTGGTGTGAGGGCATGCCAAATATTTTTCAGGATCATTCATCCACCTTTGATGTCTACCTTTCAGTCAACTTTCACCTGTGGCTCCAAGAAGTTATAGCATGCTCAGAAGCTATACCCTGGTAAAACTGTCTCAGCAGATGGGCTAAACTCAGCAGATGGGTTACTGACATGCCTCAGACTGTCTGTGACTTAGGAGGTTGTCTACCCCAAGCATGTGAAGACTTCCTTTGGCATAATGAGCAGAATGGGCAGATGAAAACAATTTGTTCCAATGGTCATGAAGGTGGCTGAAACAGGTGCTATGGAGCACTTAGAGCTTGTTCAGACATAGAAGATGCAAGTTCATTCACTGCTCCCCCAGCCATAACCAATTATCCTTACTTTTTTCTCCCTCCTGGACTTGAATAACTCAGGAAAAGAGAGTGAGACTGATGACTTTGTGCAACTCTGCCTTATTGAAATCTAATTCACAGGCAAGTTAAGACATCATCCTGTGATGTTATGATTCTCTCTGAAAGTGAAGGATGTATTATAATATATAATATTACTTAGAAGTTTACCAAAACTGACAGGAATTCATAAGAAAAATTCATAAGGTGGGGGTAACCAATGGCTAACCTATGTGTTTTATTGGAATCTGAGTAATAAATAACATCAAGATACTGACAAGGAAAATTCCTGAAAGTCAGTAGATATCCTTTGGTGCATCTGTGGGAAGATATGAATAAGATTACAAAGGATGAATATTCATTAAAGGCTTTTGATCTGTATTGTTGGAGAAAATGACCAATGATGAGAGTCAGGTTTATATAGTAGAGAAACTTGAGAACTTAGGAATCAGGAAAAATGAGCTCAAATCTCATTTCTGATTACTCACTAACTGGTGATATAGCCTTAGAAAGGTCACTTCATCTCTCTTCATTTAAATTTTCTTATCTTGAAAGTCAGTGAATTAGATTATATAATCTCTAAATCCATTTACAACTCTAGAATTCAAGGAATCTATTGTGACTCATTTCCAAAGCAAATGGGAGTAGGGTGGAACAGGCAGTGTACTTCCCCTGGAAATAGACTTGTGATTAGGTGATAGCAATGTGCTAAAGGTTTCACATAAGATGCTGTATAAACACTAAGCTTTATTATTATCATGCTCTATCTCTCTGCCATATATTTTGAAAGCCAGAAAGAGAATATGTTCTTCCTAAAGAGTTATTTTAACCTATGTCATAGAAACCTTTTTCTATCTTTCCATATCTGGTACCATCTTGCCTCAGAATCACACACACACACACACACACACACACACACACACACACACACACATTAATCTGAAACACAAGCTGCTCCAATTAATGCAACATTATGTGCCATTCTTAGAACAATTGCTTACTAGAACTGATGATTCATCTGTTATTTACAGATCATTGCAGGTTCTAATCTGCTTATGATTTCTTTAAGTATAGGCACTTGGATTGATTTTTCCATGCTTATGAAAATCAATTACATATGTATGTACACATATAATATAATCTTAATCAATCTATCAACAGTTACTTGGTACAGGTTATGTGATAGGCATTATGCTAAGTTGTGGGAATGAAAATAAACAAAGGCAAAATGCAAATCTGCCCTCAAGGAGTTTACAACCTAACTTTACTTCTTGATATGCCTAACATTGTCACATTTGTTCCATTTTATATCCTTAGGAACTAAACAGGAGTAATACACATCATGATAATTTTTTTTCAAATAAGAGAATAAAATCAGATTCTCCAAAGATCCCAAAACTATTGATTGTAATTCTTGATTAGAACTACAAAGAAAATCTGACCATAGTATTTGTCTTTCTGCTCTTCTACTACTCTTTTTATAGGGGTAACTGCTGTCAAAAATAAGGCCTTGGAGGGATAGCTAGTTGGCTCAGTGGTTAGAAAGCTACCTTAGAGATGGGAGATTTTAGGTTCAAATTTGACCTCAGGCACTTCCTAGATAGCTATGTGACCCCAGGCATGTCATTTAGCTCTGTTAGCTCTAGTCTTAGAGCTGTTATTAAGATAGAAAGTAAGGGTTTAAGAAAAAAGCAAGGACTCCACCCCCATATTGTGTGGCTAATATTTGGCCATAGAAGAAGGCACCAGAAGAGTTGCCAATCAAAGAGTATCAGTCTCTGAATCACAAAATGAAAGACTTGGAAGAGACCTCTGGGGTTATCTAGACCATAAGATATCTGGATAGAAATCCTCATCATGCCATCCCTGAAGAGAAATCAAATTATTTATGTTTGAAAATTCTTCCAGTAAAGAGAAACTCCATTCCTCTTCAGAGTAATCCGTTGTATTTTTATAAACCTAATTTATTCAAAAGTTGTCTCATATGAAGTCAACAATCTACCTATGTTCATTTTTCACCTCTTGGTCCCAGTTCTGTCCAATGACAGATTAAGTCTGATCTTTCTTCCATGTGACAGATTTTTAAATATGATTGCAATAGGGCAAGTACAGAGCTCCTTTAACTTGATCTCCTATTTACCATTAAATATAGCAATACTGTTTCTCTATATCTTCTCTACTCCAGAATTTCTAATTCTTTCTTCTGATTCTTATACAGTATGATCTCCTCTCCTATCAACAGATCCTCTATGAATGAAATGTATATAAACTTAGCTAATAATGTATTGACAGAAAAAGATTGAATAAGATGACTGAGAAATATAGATTTGTCCATAAAAATGGAGATTAAAGTAGAAATTTAGAAGGGTTATTTTCAAAGAGCCTGAACTTAATATTTAATTAATACATAGTATGCATGAGATTGTTAGAATGTGTATAACATATCACTGTGAGTTACAAAAATCTGGCACCTACTAAATGCCTAATAAGATGTAACCTGTTTCTAAGAAATATACATCAGAAGCTGACTATCTTCCATAAATTCATAGATAACAAATTCTAATGCTTCTATCACAGACCTCACAATATCATTGTGAATTAAACAGATGAAATAAACAGATAAACAGTATTGGAACTGGATCATTATCACAGGCAAAATTGTTGTCTACACTTGGACTACAAAATTAATTCATAAATATTTGAAAACATTTTAGATCAAAGTTATCATGTGATAAATAGTAATGATTAATAGAAGATAGTAATGAATAAAAAGTAATAAATAAATATAGATAAATAAAGCTATATTAAATGACAAGATTTAAAAATATAGCAACCTCAGGGAAGCTTTCAAAACCATGATGAACCATAAAGATGTATGTATAGAAAGATAGATATATAAATCAATATATACATACATGAAAATCTACCTATCTCTCTATATTGAAATATGTATATATATATTATTACTACAACTACTATCATTTCTACTGCTTGACATTTAGATCGTGCCTACTATGTGCCAGGCACTAGGCTAAACACTTTATAAATATTATTTCATTTGAACATCATAACAATTTTGGGAGGAAAATGTTATTATTATCCCCATTTTATGAGAAAATTGAGGCAAACAGGGTTAAATGACTTGTCCAAGTTATGGAGCTAATAGGAATCTTAGACCAGATTTGGACCCAGGTCTTCTCAGCACTCCATCCCCTCTGCCACACCTCATTGCCTCTCTCTCTCTCTCTCTCTCTCTCTCTCTCTCTCNTAAGGAAGTTTCACTAGACAATGTAATTTTCTAGAAATACTTTTGGACTTGAAATCAAGAAGCTTGACTTTGTGTGACCATGAAGTTGACAACCAATCTCTTAGACTCCTAGTTTCTTCTATATGATGAGGAGAGCTATACTTATATGATTTTCCCCAAACAATTATTGTGAGTATAGGACTTGACAAACCTTAAAATGTAAATAATGGGAGTTATTATTTTTCTGATACTAGATCTGCACTTTCTGGTTATTTGTGACCAAGTGAGCAAGTCACTTGAATTCTTGGGGCTAGGATTTTCTAAAACTTTAAAAGGAGTATATTGAATCACAATAGCTTTAAACTTCCTTCTGACTTTATAATCCTATTATGAAGCCTGAGTCCAGTCTTACAGAGAACAGAGATTTTTTACTGCAGAAATCTTTATTGAATGATGGCTATGAGTGAGTGGGTAATTGTGTGTGTGTTTGTATATATTTATTTAAACTCTGACTCTCTCTCTCTCTCTCTCTCTCTCTCTCTCTCTCTCACACACACACACACACACACACACATGTGCATATATGTGTATATATTTATATAAACACACACTATAGGGAGGATTTAAAGAATGACATGGACAAAAATAGCAAAGACATATAAGGATTGAATTGGATGGACTATAAGCAAATATTAAGTAAATCCTCTTTAAGGATTGCAAAGCACCATATAGATTATCCCATTTTATCCTCATGCCTATATACATATGTGGATATGTAATTAGCTACCTAGTTAGTTATGTCTCATTAGTTAGTGCTTTAAGGAATACAAAGCCCTTTCCATGTATGAACTCAATTGTCGCTTACAATAATTCTGGGAAGAGATCCTACAATCATTTCAGAGTAAGATATTCCATGTTCTTTTGTATTCTGATGACATTGTGTTAATTTTATCAATCCCTCAAACACTGAGGAGTTTCCTTGATATGATACAGGGACATTAAAAAGATTATACTAATCATCCACATCAGGGAAAACAAAAACAAAAGGACTGTCTGTTGCTTAGATTATAGCACAGTTACTTGGCTTAGCTTTTGAAAATAGTGTGGCCAGGCATTGCAGATGTTCAATAAGCTGGGCACAGGATTGAAAAAGAAGAAAATGGACGACTGGATCAAATTGAGAAAATTACATAGTTGTTTCAATGACTCTAACCTGTTTCCTTTTCTATAAACCAACATTATTTTTTAATAGCAGTATTCTCCAGGTGATGTTTTATTGCTGAAAATTAGAGACTATTATCATTTCAGACAAAGAAATTTACTTCCTCCAAGAGATACCTGAAAGACATGTGATAAATGTAATCTCTAAGAAAATATGAATTGTGACTTGTATGACAAGTGATATAAAAGATCATCAGTGCTATATATGACTGAAAAGGAGACCAGTCCTTTTATGAGAGCAAGGAAAAACATATATTACCCTCATATTAAAGATGTATTAATTGGCTCAAGAGATAATACATCCTGTATGAAAGATTCATGGAATGATATGGACAAGAATGACATAGACATACAATGATTGGGTTGGATGGACTATAAATAAGTATTAAATAATAAGTTTATGTATATATATGTATTATTATATCATATTTTATTATTATATCATATTTTTATTATTATAACATATTATAGAATATATTATATACAAATAAGTATGTAATATATAAATTTATATATCTCAAGCTTTGCTACATGCTATATATAAATATATGTATATACATAATCTCATATAAAGGATATACTTTATCTTCATAATAACTCTTAGAGGTAGGTGCTAATATTTCTCTCATTTTACAGATTAAAAAGCCCCCTAACACATTAAGAAGTTATGTTATTCAACTAAGGTTACCATGGCTAATAAGTGTCAGGCTGAATTTGAACTCAGGTTACCTGTCTATAGTTCTAGCACTTTATACACTATATATGTACCAACCAGCTATAACTGGGTATTAGTAGACATTGTTAGGAAACCTGAGGTCTCAGATATACCAAATATACATACATGGTATGTATACCATATTTATATATTTATGATATTTTATTATTTATGTATATTATATATGTATACATATATATACATACATGGACAAGTAAAACGTTTTTATAATTATTACTGTGCTAATGAGAAAAAGAAATATTTAAAATAGCTTTTTAAAAGAAAAGGTGAATAAATAGAACAATTAAAAAATCCTTTTAGAAGAGAAGAAAGTGGTTACAAAACTCAGGTGAACAAATTCAATTTTCTAAGCATTATAATTGAAAAGGAGATGCTGAGACTATTAGAAATGGAATTAATCAATGAATCCTTAGCGAATGTCTTTTCTATGTTAAACATTAAGGAAAGTAATCTATTGAATGGGGTAGTCCCCTGAGTCACAGACCTTAGTAATGTTTTAGATGTATAGGTTTCCTATTTGAAGTTTTTTTTTCCTATACACATTTCCCCATGACTATTGATTTTCCACTAATCTAATTCTTTGCTGATCACAAAATCAACCTATTTTTAAGATGGAAAGGACCTTTTGAATAAGTTTTATAAAGTCTAAATTTTGTTAAATATTATATTCTCTTTAAAAATATGGTTTTGTACAAGCATGTACATATGCCACAATCACAACACATATAATTCTATATGCACATAGTTATTGTATGGCATAACAATAATTAAGAGGCAGCTAGATGACTCAATAGATAGAGTGCTGGGAATGGAGTCAAGAAGATCTGAATCTAAAATTATCTTAAGCACTTATTGGCTGTGTGACCCTGAGCAAGTCATTTAACTTCTCTTTTCAAGACACTTATCCTCTTTTTGGAGAAGGAAATGGTAAACTATTCCAGTGTCTTTGCTAAGAAAATTTAATGAATAGTATAGGTTGGAAACAAATGAAGAACAACAGAATAACAATAATTACACCAATAATTAGCAGTTAAAAAACACTTTCAGTTTTGCAAAGCACTTTACAAATATTTTCCTATTCTACATCTTAAATTTTGCTCAAATTCTTGTCTTCTTTATTTTTCATATTCCTCCCCCCTTCTCCCTGAGCATGTTCCTTCATTACCACCTACTCCTCCTCTCTACTTCAATCCATCTTCCATACCACTGACTAATTAATGTTCTATACAGTGCAATTCTGAGTCTATCATTCCTTGCATTCTTAAAAACCTGCTGATGTATGCCCTTTGAATACTGAATAAAGCTCATACTCTTCTGTCTTTATAACTTTTTTTTTACTATTTAAATGCCTAGCTGTTATGCCCCAATCCAAACAGACTACTTGTCACCCACCCTATACACATAGCACAGGTTTTTCTGCATTCATACCTATCCCCTTTCTTCCCCAGGCTGATGTTTATGGCTTGAATGCTTTTTACCTCCCCTTCCCTATGTTTTTAAACCCTTAGGACAATACTTTATCAAGAATGCTGATCAATGTAATGACTACCTAGAGGGCTGACAATAAGACATATGACCCACCTTTCAACAGAGAGGTGATGAACTTGGAGTGTGCACAAACAAATTTTTGTGGTATAGAGTTAATTAGGGGATGAGTTTTGCTCAATTAACTAAGCATAATTGTCACAAATTAGTTTCTTCTCCCTCTTCCTCCCCTCCACATTTGGGAATGCTGGAGAGACAGAAAATAGTTTTTTTTTTTCTTCATTGAAAGAAAATTAAATTAAAAAAAAACTAAACAAACAACCATTACAAAAGATCCATTCTGATTTTGCCTGCTGGTACCAGCAATCTCCTGGAGGCATACCAAAAATATCAGAGGCTCAAACAGTACATGTTCCATTAGTTTTCCTTCTCATAGGGGTAGGTTCTGAGGAAAATTTAAGAACATGCACATATGTAAAATAAAAAAAAAAAACCTAAAGGCTTCTGACTTCTATAATCAACAAGTTCCCACTTGACTGCTATTTCTCACATCGTTATTTGCTGCTTCAGGGCCACAGCATCATAAGCACTAATGTAAAACCAGGGTTCTTAACCTGAGTCTGGGGACTAATTTAGAGTTTTGTGAATTTGGATGAGAAAAATATACATTTCTATTTTCATTAAAATGTGAACAAAATTTAGCATTTTCTTTAAAACAATTTTTAAAAATATGGTCCATAGATTTCAAATGATTCTCAAAGATATCTATGACACCAAAAAATTGAAGAATCCTTGATTTGAAGAGAAGAACCAACACTTCTGAGCACTCAAAAATATGCTGTCAGGAAGAAACATCATTGTATTTTTTTTATGCAATGATCCTACCAACTACTCTTTTCCTTCTCAACTTTGTAGTTAAGTTGCATTGCCTACCCCTGTGGTGCTAACATTTCACTTTTCAGCGTGATAAATCTTATACAAAACTGAAAAACATGTAATTTGTGTTTTCAGCCCCCTTCGCTTCTTTTCTCCCCCCTCATTCCTCATCAAGGCATTGTCCAGGCATGTTCCAAATAGCATCTTGCTCTCCATTGGAATGTATGAATTCTGTCTTCTATTTTATTCAGCATTATGTTAACTATTCATAAAGTCTTAAAGCTAGAAAAGAGGCAGTTTGCAACCAGAAGCCATATGTGTGAATCTAAAGTCTGTTTATACACTGTGTGACTTTGAATAAGTCACTTATCATTTTCTTCATCTATAAAGGATTGTATGACATGATCTCTAAGGTCCATTCCACCTATTGATCCCAAAACTCTGAGGTTCTCTAGTCCTTCCTTCCCAATGAAGAAACCCTCTCTTGCTCTGAGATAGATTCCCATTCATCTTTTACTTAAATGTTTCTAGTGATAAGGGATTCTTGACTGTAATAAAGGCTCATCCATTATTGGACATCTTTAATTTCTATGAAGTTCTTCCTTACATTGATTTGAAATCTATGTCCTTCTAAATTCAGCTGTTTTTTTTAGTAACACTGAATAAAAAGAAATATTCTCTTCCACAGGATAGCATTTCAAATATTTAAAGGAAGCAATTATGTCTCCTTTGCAGTCTTCTCTTCTAGTTTCCCACTTTTTCTTTAGCTATTCTTCATATTATATGACCTCCAACTTATTCATCACACTGATTGCTAGTCTTTGAACACATTCCACTTTGTTAATAGGTACCTTAAACATGGTGCTCAGATCAGAGCATATAGTAGTCCAGATGTGGATATGGTCTGACCAGTACAAAGAGGGCCACGATGCTATTATCTTCTGTGTTCTGAACATCGTGTCACAATTAAGGCAGCATTTGGCCATCTCATGGTACCATTTAGGCTTCTTTTGTTTAGCGGTCACATTGTCCTATTTGCTTTATCACACTTTTCCACTCTCTCCTCCTCCTGGTTTCCTTCAAAGCCCAGTCAAAATCCCTTCTTTTTTAAGAAGCCTTTCCTGATTGCTAATAATACCACTGCTCTCCCTTTCTTGATTTTCTTCAATGTGTCTTGTCTACATTGTGTTTATACATAATTATTTGCATATTTCCCTTATTAGATTATATGCTCTTTGCAAGCAGGGACTGTTTTTCACTTTTTCTTTGTATCCCTTGTGCTCTACTTAATAGCTGGCAATAAATGGGCCTCAATCAATGCTTGCTGACTGACAAAAATACCATGGAAGATTGAAATGTCTTGCCAAAATCAAGAATGACCATATATAATTAAATTAATAATTAATTTTTTTAATTAAAAAAGGGAATTTAAAAAGAAAAAGCATTAGAATCAAGAAGAGTTAATGGGCAGCTAGGTAGCTCTGTGGATAGAGAGCTAGGCCTGAAGACAGGATAGATAGTTCTAGGTTCAAATCTGAACTCAGATACTTCCTAACTGTGTGACTCTGGGCAAGTCACTTAACCCTCAATGCCTAGCCCTTACTGCTCTTTTTTTTTTTTTTTTTTTTTTTTTTTGGAATCAATACTTAATATCAATTCTAAGACAGAAGATTAGGTATTTTTTCTTAAAAAAAAAAAGAGGGAGGATTAGGAAAGGATTCCTATAGTAGATGAGATTTTAATTAGGATATAAAGGAAGCCAGGAAAACCAAAGGAGAGAGAGATGAGAAAGAAGAACAATCCAGGCATGATAGGCAAGAAGAGACAATGTCTGAAAACAAAATGTTTGTCTTCAGAGTTCTTTTTTGATTATATGTGATATCCACCATGAGTTTGTCCATTATCCTCTGTGTGCTGCTCAGCTTTAATTCTTCTGATGCAGTGTTTGTTGTTCGTGATCTCACCGCCCTACAGCAATGCCAGCAAAATGTTTGAAAATATGAGCCCTTGTTGTTCTGGGAAAATTGAGATTAGCCAAAGTTCTCTGTAATTTCCCCAAAGCATTCTGGTCTATTCTCTTCCTTTTTTCAACTTTGCTTACTGTCAATACCTATTGTCTGTTTCATTTATATAGAATGTTGTCCAAGCCCTGGACCTGGACAAATTTTTTGTTCCATTGACAATCTGGAGAAGCCCATGGTTCCCTTCTGAGAACAATGTTCTTAATAATTGAAGGGAATATTGAATTTTAATTAGAAGTTAATAAAAAAAATTACAGATTACTCTTAAGCCTATCCATAAACCTTAAGTCAAGAAAATGTGTTCTTCAGGGTATCCATTAATATGCATGTTAAAATGAGAACTATATTATCATGAATTTATATATGAAAGAATCACAAAAAGCCATCTTATTCAATTTCCTCATTTTACAGATGAGAAGACTGGTGCTGCCATAGGTTAAATGACTTATATAAGTTCAAATTGGTAATAAAAAATAGAACCAGGACTTTAACTGGATCTTCTAACTTCAAAGCAAGCACTCTTTCCATTTACTGCTACCATGTGGCTCCAAGAGGCAAAAAAGATAAAAATTGAAAAAAAACCTCCCCAAACCAACTCTTAGGTTTTTTTCCTTGTGTTTCCTCTGAGGGACAGCAGATTTTTCACCCTTGAAGAATTCAAATATCTGTATTTGTTATACTTTATCATTATGCTATTACTATTATTGACTATTATTGCTCATAAAAAATAAGCTTACACTTTCCCTATTCTTTCTGCTTGGTCTATTAACTCAAAACAGTTCTTTTTAATTGTTTTTTTTTTGCAGTTATTTTTGCTATAACTCAGTCAGGACCTGACCTGGTTCTAAGCAGTTTGTGTCAATTCTTTTGCATTCATTCATCTCATGCCAATTGTTAAGGGATTTTCTCCTTATGGGTGTAGGTAAATGACCTGTCCCATGTGAGGGGTGGTATGGAGTTGGTGAGAGCAAAAAAGTGTCAGTTCTCATTCAGTCTTCTTTGAACTTTAAGTTGCTTTGGACACTATTGACTTCTAGCTGCAGGAGGGAAGCTGGAAGAGACCAATTCCCCTTTGGGATTACTGAAGGAAAAGAGTCTGTATGAGAGGGGCTAGCAGTCTCTATCATGTCCCTATTGCCATTTTGCTACTCTAGAGACTTCAGGGAACTTTTGTTTAGGAAAAATCTAGAATTCTCTCTTGGTTGAACTGAGTTATCTTGTTCCCTGTGGAAGAGTTCTTTTACTCTGTGTCATAAGTTATGTAAGATTCATATTACAGAGAGGAATTCTAGCTGCAGAGAGGGGTTCAGGCTTCAGCTCAGAATTCTAGAGGGCCCCCTGAGAACTCTGGGATTAGAGGGGGCAGTTAAGGCAGTTGAGGGAGTTGGAGCCCTGGGATGAGTGTAGGCAGGTCACTCTCTACTTGCTGGGTCTTGGTCTGAAGCCTGAACCCCTCTCTACAGCTAGAATTCCTCTCTGCAATATGAATCTCACAGTAATATATTCTCTTATGTATACTTTCTCCAATTTCTGTTTTGTCACAGCTTTGGATGAATGGACTTCTTTGCTATATGCTATGTGTGTTCATCATGGAACTTGTATTTCGTGGGAAAGAGGTTGAACCAAGAATATACTGCTTAGGGTCTCCCTTTCCCCCAAGCCGAGCTCTTCAGAAAACTCCCTTTGCACCACACCTATAATGTTTTCTGTTTGGTTTTGGTTGCTTCTCCCAATTTTTTTAGTGGGTTTATTTGCAATTATATAAGCATAATTTCCTTTGGCAAAGCTTGCTATGAGATATTGCAACAAAATGCTTCTGTTTATAGATTCTTGTCTCTCCTTTTTATGCATTTAAAAAAATTACTTTCCTTAATGACTAGGATGGGCATCTAGGAGGCACAGGGGATAGAATACCAGTCTTGGAGTCAGGAAGACTCATCTTTGTGAGTTCAAATCCAGCTTCAGACATTTACCAGCTGTGTGACCCTGGAGTAAGTTACTTATCCCTATTTACTTCAGTTTCTTTATCTGTAAAATGAGCTAGAGAAGGAAATAACAAACTACTCCAGGACCTTTGCTATGAAAACCTCAAAAGTTGTCATAAAGAGTTGGACAGTACTAAATGCCTGAAAAATAACAAAAGATTACAGTATATGTCTGTGTTCCCTCCCTTTACTATTACAATATCCAAGTTGACATAGCCATTTTTTAAATCAATTTTTCTGTTCTTTTCATGTTATCAGAAAAGTCTTCCTCATAAATCAGAATTTAATCTAGATTAGGAGCTAGCTTTGTTATTTTTTTTGCCCTTAGATAGATGACACCATCAGAAAAATCAATAATTTCTTAGAGAATACGTTAGCAGAATAAAATTTCTAGGAGATGCCTGAAAGTTCAAGTTTCTCATCGTTATTCTCTCTTTAGTAAATCTATGATTTGAAAGTCACTAATCCAGTATTGAACATGGAATGAGTATTAGAGTCAAGCCCATGGACAATACTCATTCCATGTTCAATACTGGATGAATGACTTTCAAATCATAGATTCAGAGAAAGAAGGACCTCATATTACGTCTAGCAGATCTTCCCAGTCTTACAATTGAGAAAATTGACACACAAGGTGTTTAAAAGACTTGTGTAAAATTGTATAGTAATAAGAAGCAAAACCTGCATTTAAGCCAAGGCTTCTTACTCTAAATTCATTCTGCATTCTATTGTACTTTTTTATGCTCTGTGCCCCACTTTCCTTATGTATAAAATGAGGGGTTTGGACAAGTTGATTTTTAAGCTCTCTTACAACCCTAAAACTATCATCTAGATAAAGAAACTAGGGTAGAAAATGCTCTGTGGTTTGCCCTACCACAAGACAGTACCACTTCCTCCTCTAGCCTCCATGAACAGCTCTGTCTGGACTTGGCTACTTCCTGCAATATTTTGTAGAAGTCTCTTGCTAAACTTTCATTACCCATTATATTCCCTGAACTCTTATAAACTAAATTTCCTCCAATTCTTTTTTTAAAACCCTTACCCTCTGTCTTAGAATAATACTGGGTATTGGTTCCATGGCAGGAGAGCAGTAAGGACTAAGCAATGGGGGATAAGTGACTTACTCAAAGTGACACACCTGAAAAGTATCTAAGGCCAGATTTCAACCAGAATCTCCTTTTCTAGGTCAGGCTCTTAATCAACAGAGCCACTTAGCAGACCTCTAATTCTTTTTAAAATATAAATTTGTCTTGAGCAAAATTTTTCCCATCTTGCACTTAAGCAATTGCTTGAGTTTTTAAATTTTACATGGAAGAAAATTCATATTATATATATTTAAAATTTAACCAAGTTGGTTTGGGCCTGACATTCTAGTCTGCAATACTTTTCAGTTATGAATCTGTTATTTCAATTAATTAACTAACAAACATTAATTAACACCTTATAACAAGAATTGTGCTAGGTGATGTTATCCCTATGTTGATAAATCAAAGCTTTTCCTGGACTTTGGATGAGTAGGGCATGAATAATAATATCTTACTGAGATCAATTTGAGAAGCTATTCAGTAAATGTAGAATCTGAGAATATTAAATCTAGAAGGGGTTGTAGAGATCCAGAAACAAAGATGCTGTAACCCTTGCCCCAAAGTCCATTGGTATGAGATGCCATATTAGTGGAGATGAAGGTCCTGCCCTTTGTGAATGGTGGAACCTCCTTAAATGTGAATTCTCTTTAGGAACTCTCTAAGTGAGAGTCTTCTTCAAATATAACAACCGATTAGCTTCCAGATTTGAAAAGATGGAAGAGGCCAACTCCAATTCAGGTTGCTGAAATAAAAGATAGTGGTGAGACATGTGAAGAGAAAGCTGTCTTTCATCATATCTCTATCTTCAATTTGTTACTCTAGAGATTTCTGGTAGTTTCTCTTTGGGCGAGATCTAGGATATTTTCTAGGTTGAGCTGAGTCATCTTGATCCCAATGGGAGAGGGCCTTCAGTCTGTATTTTCTTGTATATATTCTATATATACCATCTGTAAATGGAATTATTCTCCTTCCTTTCTTTTTAACTTAATCAGGGACTTAGACTTCTCCCTTTGTTTTAATTTAATTAATCAGGGACCTGGAGGTCCTTTTACCATAGAGATGTGTAAGGATAGACACACCCTTAGAAAAAAGAAGTTGAAACCAAGGAGACAGGAAATCAATCCCATAGGCATTGCCCTCCCCCCCCCCCCCCGGGTGGGGCCAGGCAAGTTAAGGAACTATGATTGGTTCCCAAGAAATGATGTAGAGTAAAGGGATTATTAACTGGCCAGTAGAGCTGAACATTCCTTCTGCATGGGTGGCTCTTGCTGAAAAGAGATTCTGCATTGGGTGATTCTTCATTGGGTTGAGGAGACCCTAGCCAGAGACACTGGCTTTTCTGCTCTTCCCCTGTCTTTGGTGGGATGCTCTCTTTGGTGAGACTCTCTTTGGCAGCTCAGTTTTTGAGGCATCAGACTCTTTTGGTTGGTAAAATACTTGGCTAGAGACACTCTTGTGGGCTGGCGAGATTCACATTCAGATTCACACTCACAATTGGGAGGCACTTGGATCTAGACTTCAGTATTTTGCTAGACAATATTTTCTATCTCCTTCCTACATTTCCCTTTCTTTACTATCTCTACTTTGCTGTAATAAAGCTCCTAAAGTTACTAATATACTCATAGTTCAATTTTTAATTATTATAAATGACAACCACTTACATTTTGGCACAACACAATCATTTTAATTATTACACGTCTCTAATTTTTATGTTGTTATGATATGGATAAATGAGTTCCTTTGCTCTTCTTTATATGTGTTCATTGTAGAATTATTATTAAGTGATAAAAGGGTCAAGCTTTGGTTACAGAGTTTGTTTCCCATTTCCCAAACAAAAGTTAGATGGAACCCAATGATATCCTTTGGATGAGCAATATTTAAAGGGATCAGGTAGATATAATTCTAATCTGTTAACCCCTCTATATGAGGAGAGCAGAGTGGTAGACTTGACCCCAATCTACTGCTTGCCCTCCTGACAGAAATGAAAGTCTCCCTTGAGGAAGGATGGTGGGAAAAAGAGTCTAGAGATCTCAATGCTGCCTCCCTTTGAGGCATACAGAGTTTTCACTATACATAACCCATATTGCTACAATAGTCACAGTCTTGGAAGCAACATTATAGGTCATCCAGGGCAACCAGTTCATTGTATTTTATCTAATATATTTATACATTTTATGGATATTGAGTCTTTCTATCTCACTCATACTGAAAGTATGGTAGCCCCTTGTGGCTTTATAGATCCCAATACAGATGGCACCTGACTTGGGCAGGCTTTCTTAGGCAGAGTTGCTCTCCTCTTGGAGGGTACACCAAATTGGTGCTGAACACTAGAAACATCCAAAAGGCTTTTTGTGACTCAGAATTCTTATACTCTAGGGCTCTTCAAGCCTCAGTCTCCCCTAGCAGCATTCATAGACTTTAGGATTTCAGAATCCTTTGCTAGGGATTTTTCTCTAATATCACACTAAGTTGCCATGTTTGCAGGGAGGGAGACCAAAACCAAAACTAAGACAAACACCAACATCACTGATTTGGAGTGAGGGAATCCCAGTTAAACACAATTTTTCTACTTAGTACTTCTATAACCTTGGGGAAATCAGGTCATCTCTTGGACTTCAGTTTCTTTTTTTGATAAAATGAGTGATTTAGATTCAAATTCCACTCTATGATTTTACTTTTGATCATAATGTTTGGGAGTTAAAAACAGAGACAATGTCAAAGAAGGGGAAAATAAAGAGTAATAAAGAGCTGCCTTTTAAGGTTTTCTGAGGAATATCTATTGTTATCTGCATTTTTCCCCCCAAAGAGGTTTAGGATTATTTCAACTTTCTCTTTTCCCTTGGATGGTTCATATTATTTAACATTTATAATTCAAAATAATTCTTTCCTTCCTTCCAGTGCCTTGAACACTGAAGCATCCTTTCTAAAAGATAATTAGTTGAAGGAGAAAGCTTTAGATTGGAATACTTTTCAATTCCCCAAATATCTTTTTGACTTCTGAAAACCCTTCTAGGAGCTTTCTCTCTTGTAATCCCTAGGGAAGACTCCCAAGCATATGGACATTTGAGCTGGAGGAAATGACATTTTTGAAACCAGGGAGCCACTGGACCCACTTCCTGTCCACAAATAAAAATCCCCCAGTTTAATATTCTGTAGTGTTTACTCTAAACCAAAAGGGAGGGGGCAGAGACAAATGGGGACTGTGGGCACTGCTGAGTCAGACTGGTTTTCCCTTGACTTCTTCAAAGAACCCTTTCCTAAATTACACAACTGAGAAAGCTTAATGGTCAGTTAGCAAGAGGAAAGTGAAGCTTGTGGGTAAGTATTTTTTTCATGCTTCAGAGTTTAAATTGCTGATGAAAAGATAATTCCCTTGAAGTTTCTAAAATTAATTTTAAAAAATCGTACTTTGAATAGCAGGGCAGGGGAAGGAAAAAAAAAGTAAGAGCTTAAAAGATATCCTTAGAAAGTTGGCTATAAGCCTGACTATGCGTTTTACCTCAGTCTGAAAGAGGTGTATACAAAAAGTATTCTCTTAGGAAAGAGGTGCTGAAAAGGATGAAACAGAATAAGACTAAAGCTCTGATTTAGGGGTTTAGTATCTTGGGATTAGAATATGAGTCTCGTCCAGGTTTTGCTACTGCCACAAGGGGGACACCTTCTGTGCAAAACTTTTCTTAAAGAAAATGAAAATATTTCTTTCAGGTTCACTAAAGAAAGAAAACTTTGGGGTAGTGGAATGACTATTGCTTATAGAGTCAGAAAAGCTGCGTTTATTTCCTACCTCTGCTGGTGACTCTCTGTATGACATCAGGAAATTCACTTAACTTCCATTTTCTCATCCATGCAAGGGCTGGGTGATACCCAAGGCTACTTCTAGGTTTATGATCCTATAATTGGGAGGGGAAGGACATCCTAAAGTAGAACAGAATGACTAGAGAACTGTATGATATTGAATTCACTTTTAACAGGTTGCCTACTTGTGTTTTTTTTTTTTCATAAACATGTAGACAGAATCACTTGAAACTTTGGAACTCTTGGGAAAATAAATGGTCCGACAGGTGGAGAAAATTAGCATGTTCTGATTAATTGTCAAAAGGGAAGTCCCTAGGGTAATTATTTTTTTAAAAATAGCCAAATTTTTAAAAAAGGGAAGAAGGAAAAATAGAGGTGAATACTTTTACAGTGAAAAATTCAATTTCCCTTTAAAATGTTGCTTATTTCTTCCTCTCTGCCTTCCCTACATAACTCAGAAAGGTCAACAATGTTTTTCTGAAATATTTTCCTTATGTCTTTATTATTGAACATTATTCTTTTCTACTAATCTATTTGAGCAAGTTAATAGAGTAGAATTAAAAGGAAAAAATACTCAAATGAGAATCTGGAAAATTGAACTCCAGGTCCTCGTAACTGAGTCATAATAATAAAAGCTTTTATTTATATGGTGCTTTAACATTTATAAAGCTCTTTATAAATATCTCATCTTATCCTTGTAATAACCCTGGGGGGGTAGGTGCTATTATTACTCCCATTTTACAGATGAAGAAACTGGAACACATAATGGTTAAAAATGACCTCCCTTGGGGTGCATTGCTAATAAATGTTTGAGGTGGGTTTTAAATTCTGGTCTTTCTGATTCCAAGTTCCATGTTCTATCTAAGATGCCTCCAGTTTCTTCATATCATAAAAAAGGGGTGGGACCTTCAGTTCTTTTTTTTTTAAACCCTTACCTTCCATCTTAGAATCAATACTAAGTATTGGTTTTAAGGCTGAAGAGTGTTAAGGGCTAGGCAATGGGGTTGTGACTTGCCCGGGGTCACACGGCTAAGAATTGTCTGAGGGCAGATTTGAACCTATCTCTAGGCCTGGCTCTCAATCCATTGAGCTGTCCAGTTGCCCCCTTGGGACTCTTCAATTCTAAAAGTCTTCACCTCTTTGAACACCTTGTACTTTAATAGTTTCATTTTACAGATGAGGAAACTGATTGCTCAGTTTTCTACCTGAAAGAGTAGCATTTGAACTCAGCTCATCATATTTTAGAATTAACCTTCTTTTTCTTGAACTATGCAATTTTTCTTTTTTACCATTGCCATTATTTTCCTCTTCCTCAAAATCCTAAAATAATTTTCTTTCTTTTCTAAGCATTAACACTCCCAATCCCTCATTCTCTATCTCAAAAAGATCAGGGTAGGCATTTCCACTTTGAGGAACTGTAGAATAAGCCACAAAGTGTTAATAGTAGGGGAGGAGATGCTTCCATTCTCGACTCCTTTCCCTATGGTATCAAAACATTTGAAATTGGTGAAGGATAGGGAACTGTAGAAATTTTAACGATAGCGACAAAACAAAACAAAATAAAAATAGTAATCAATTCATTTTTCTAATAAGTGTTCAGTCTCTCAAATATCATAAAATTGTTTCCTTTCAGATAAATGCAGTAAGGGCACAATCACTCCAATTACTATTTTCAATATCCCTTTGATGTCATAGCCTTATGTGAAATAACTGATGTCAATGCCCTTTCTCCAGACCATTTGCTGTGAGCTTTCACATTATAACCTTCAAGGTTTATGAATCTATAAAAAAATAGTCCTTCTCTTTCTCCCTAATTAGTTATTTATAAGAATTTGATTCTATTAAATTTGCATTGAGTTTTCTTCAATGGAACTAATTATATTATCAGAGGATTTATTATTTTTATTTCTTAGAAATAAATATGTGTGGCACAGTAGAAAAGACTCATGGTCATGGGACCTGGCTTCAATTTGACTTGATTTGACTTGAACCTGAGTTCAAATTCAGCTTTCACATTTCCTTCTTTCATCATCCTGGAGAAGTCACTTATCCTCTCTAGTCTTCAATTTTCTCATTTACAAATGAGAGGGTTGGACTAGATCGCCTCTAATTTTCATCTTGACTCTAAAATTACAAAACTATGATCCAGTCACTATAGGGAACTAATGATAAGGAAACTCCCTTTAAGGTCCCAAGCCTATACCTGCTTTGTGGTTTAGAGATCAGTTGCCTGGGGACACTGAAAATTTAAGCAACTTTTTCAGAATAACAACATTAGTATGTGTTAAAAGTATAATTTGAACTCTTCTTCCTGATAATGAGACCAATTCTCTGTTGATTGGACCACAGTCTCTTCCCCTCCCCCTTAGTGGACTTATATATGTAGTTTAATTGGAATCTGGAGATGACCCCAAAAGGACATATTTGGTAAATACATTTAGTCAAGTGGCATGCACAATTATTAGTTTTCTATGTATGTCCTTATTTTGCTGGTAGCTGTTGGTTCTCTGTTTTAAAAACACACACGAGAGTTATGCACATAGGTGTTTATTTGGTGAAAGATTTGAAGCTTTAATTTTAAAAAGAAAGGTAGAATTTTATGCTTCATGATATAAAAAGTGAAGAGAGAGAAAGAGAGAGAGAAAGGAGAGAGAAGAGAGAGTGAGTGAGAGAGTGAGTGAAAAAGAGAAAAAGAGAGAGAGTTAATAGGCAAATCACCAGGAGACTGGACTAGAATGATTTCTAATATTCCTAGTGGCTTTGAGTCTTTTATCCTATAAGCAGAGAAAAACTATATAAGTCCATCCATTAGTCCTATTCTCTGGTACTGCCAACTATTACAGAGGAAAGAGTACTGGGTATATATATATATATATATAGACAGAATACCTAGGTTCAAATATGGCCTCTGCTCTTTGAATACAGTGCTGGGCTTATATTCAAGGTAGACCTGAGTTCAAATTTAGACACTTACTAGCTGTGTGATCCTGGTCAAGTCACTTATCCCTTTTTGCCTCAGTTTACTTATCTGTAAAATGGAGAAGGAAATGGCAAACTACTCCAGTAACTTTACCAAAAAAATCTTAGATAGGGGTTATGGAGAGTCAAAAACAAATGAACAACAATTGTTGCCTCAGGATATTTATCCCTCTTGCCTCAATTTTTTTTTCATCTGTAATTAGACCATATTCTAGGGTTGGACCCTTCAAACTCTGGATCTATGATCCTAGGACCACTGTGGTTTGGAGGTAGATTTTCTTGAAGACCACTGGCTGAATACCAGCTCTGACAAAGTCTACCAAATTGGGAGAAAAAAAACTTTCAATTATAAATCCATATTGAAACTCTAGATCAGGCATTTCTTGGCCAAATTCAGAAATCTCTATAAGGGCAATTTCAGGAAACTATTTTTGTTTCATTTATAGATACTCATATTTATATCTCCTCTGGAGTTTTGATCTATATCAGTGAAAAAACAGTAGAATTCATAAACACATACATTTGTGTGTAAAGTTTAGTTAAGATCAATTATAGCTGGCAGTTAGGTCATTCAGTAGATTGAGAGCCAGGTTTAGAGACAGGAGGTTCTGTGTTTAAATTTGACCTCAGGCACTGCCTAGCTGTGTGACCTTAGGCAATTAACTTAAACTCCATTGCCTAACCCTTAGCACTCTTCTGCCTTGGACCCAATACACATATTGATTCTACATGGGAAAGTAAGGGTTTTTTTTTGTTTTAAGATTAAATTATAATCATTTGTGCTTTGACAATTTAAAAAACCTCCTTCTCAGAACAATAAGAGATATTCTCAAATAAGTGACCTGCAGGCACTCCTGAATGTTGCTCCCAACCAGAGTAAAGTATTACTGGGAAATATTTAACAAAAATACATAAAAATACCAGAGAAGATAGATGATATTAAATTTTAAAACAAAGTCAATAGATGTTGTGCAGGGATCCTTTAAAAAAACAAACAATTTTTCCAGTTGCATGTGTAAATAATTTTTAACATTGTTTTTAAATTTTCTGAGTTACAAATTTCCATCATGATCCATATGTATGGTTTAGTTGACCTCATTTCCCTTTGAGTTTTACAAAAGGGAATTCTTTGCTCTCTTTGAGTTTACACTTGTGAAAGGGAATCTTTTATTCTCTTTGCCTAGTTGGAGCTAACACTTTAGTTAACACTAACTTAAGTACCTCACTAGATTGTGAAGACAGGATTAACTCTCCTTTGTCCACCTTTTGATTGAATCAACACAAGTTTGAACCAGGTAGAGGAGCTCACAAACCACTTAGTGAATTCACACCCTCAGAAACTCAATCAGCCAGGAATTTGTCAACTCTTTTGATAAGTATTCACCCCTCCAGATGGTAAGAATTGATTCCCACAAACACTACCCCCTGGGCAGTTCTAGATATTTTGGAAGACAAGAAGCCATTATAAAAGGCCCTGAATTTCTGGGGCTAAGGAAGTTGACTTCAAAAAGAAAGTTGGTCTCAAGAATCACTTTCAGCTTGATTCATTGTCTTGACCTGACTCTTGGAGGGAACTTGGGTGAGTGGATAGCTGGCTTTCCCTTCCTGTCTTCAGGAGAGAGTTTAATTCTTTTTGAAGGTCAACAAGTCCTGGCTGAGTCGAGCACCAGAGCAATATTTAGTTACATATATTAATGTCTTTTCTACCCTTTTGTATTTCTCTGCTTTCGCTCTTTCCACCTCTTTTGTAAATAAAAGCTATTAAAGTCATTTTGATTTTGAGCAATAATACTTTGAATTGGTGACCACCATTATTATTATTTATAATCTTCATATATTTTAGCCAAACCATTAAAATTTAATCCTTACAGTTTGACACTACTGTCCTCAAACATAGAAGAGGAATCTATGATAAATGGAAATGTCACCACTAAATGTGGAGATGTGAATGTAAATATAAAGCATGAAAGACCTTTGTACAGTGGTGGCTTCTGGGAACAAGGATAACGTTTGTCTTTAAAATTGCTTATTATAGTGAGAGAACTACATTAGACGGGGGTACATGTCTGACCTGGTCTAACCAGGTTTGACAGGTAAAACATATTCCACAACACACTGCTTCTGGGTCTTGAACACATCTATGTTGAGCACATCAAGGTCTCTTCCTGGATTTATATTTGGAAGAAGGCCAGTTGATGACTAAATAAACTGAGTCATACCTTCAAAATATTGGGAACAATAAAATATTGTCAACTTCATATTATAGAAACAGTAATACAATTAGATATAGTAATTAGGGTAGTTGTTAAAGTGTCAGAGATAGGTCTAAGTAGATGGAGAGTGAGCCTCTGGAGCATTTAGGTGGCTAAGTGGAGGCTGGGATGGATTTGGGAAGAATTGGGTTCAAATATGGCCTCGGACACTTCCCAGCTGTGTGACCGTGGGCAAGTCACTTAACCCCAATTGTCTAGCTCTTGAAATTCTGTCTTAGAGTTGTTACTAAGACAGAAATAATCATTTTTGTTGTTGTTGTTGTTGTTTTTAAGTAAGACTTCCACCCCTATACTGTGTGGCTAATATCTGGCCACACAAAATGTACCAGAAGAGTGCCTAGTGAAAGAATATTTGTCTCTGAATGACAGAATCAAAGACTTGGGAGGAACCTCTGAGGTTATGTAGACCACATGCTTCCTGCATAGGAATCCTCATCAGGACATCTCTGTAGAGAAATCAGCTAATTTGTGTTTGAAAATTCTTCTAGTAAAGAGAAATCCACTACTCTTCAAGGTAATCCATTATATGTTTAGTTTAGCCCTAACTATGCAAAAGTTTCCTTAGAACAAAACAACATTCTATCACCTTCTACCTATTGGTTTCAGTTCTGTCCAATAAGGTCAAACAGAATAAGTCTGATCCCTCATCCATGTGATGGATTTTTAAATACTCTTGTAATAGGGCAAGCACATAGGTCCTGTGACTTGATGGTCCCCTGCATAAGCTTAAATATAGCAATGCTGTTTTTCTGTGCCTTCTCTTTTCCAGAATCCATATTCCCCCTCTTCTGCCTTGAAACCAATACTTAGTTTTGATTCTAAGACAGAAGGTTAGTGTTTTTAAAAATGGAAATGGAAAGAAAAAGAAAATTAGCCTTGGAATCAGGAAGATCTGTTCCTCTAACCTATATTGGCTAGCTGTACTCAAGCAGGCCATAGAACCCCAGAATACCCAAGGTAACCCTGTGAGAATATGAAGTTCTAGGTCAGTACTAGAAGGATTAATTTTTTCAGGTGAAATTCTCTTTGCTACTCATGACTGCATGAGAATAAACTAGCAACCAAATACTATATAGAGGTGACTAGTTATATTAAAAATGAAAATTTACCTAACATTGATTTGAGTACATCATATCAAATTCCAACTATGAGAAAAATTCATAGCTAAATTAAAAAAAAACCCAAACTAAATATAAGGTTTTCATTATAGGGTTCCACATTTAATTTAATAAAAATTATAATAATAATAGCCATCATTAACATTGTGCTTTAAGATTCACAAAGCTCCTTGCAAATGTTTTCTTATTTCTCATTTTATCTTCACAATAAGGAGAGAGAGGTGCTATTATTATCCTTATTTTATGGCTGAGGAGACTGAAGTAAGCAGAGATTAAATGTTTTGCCCAGGGTGGTCTAGCTGTTTTACCTGAGGAAAAATTTGAATTCAGGTTGTTCCAACAGCTCAACAAAAATCTATTCATTGCTCTCTCTCTGTCTCTCTGTCTCCCCCCTCTTCCTCTCTTCACTTCCCTATCTCTCTGTCTCTGATTCTATCTATCTTGCTTTTATTTTGCTATATTATCTATTAGCTATGTTTCACTGTCAGAACTTTTGAGCTGAGATGCATCTATCTCATCAGTCAATTGGAAGATACTTTAAGAAAACCTTTAACCTCCTTATTTTCCAAAGGGACAGACTTTTGGATCAGGGAAGTTACTCACCCAAAGTCATACAAGTGGTTAGGGGCAAAGTTACTTCATCATTCCAGGCTGTAGTCCTTAGCCTATGATATTTCTTATTCATTTAATGTCAGTGATCATGTCACTGAGGTAGATCTTGGGTTTCATTTGTGGTTGAACAAAAATGTATAACAGGAAGGGAAATTAGAACTATTTTTCCATTTTATAGATAAGGAAATTGATGCTTATCTATGCAAAATGATTTACACAAAGTCATACACAGTACATGACAAAGGTCATAATTGAACTCAACTGGATCCTCTGATTCCAGAATCAATAATCTTTGCATAATGCTATTGCTAGTTCTCAAAATGACACTGAGTGCCTACCCCAACTGAGATTATTCTTCTCAATAAAGAATTAAAACTGATTAATTAGAAAGTTAGAGCCTTTGTTCTAGTACCAGTAGGTGTAATCAGTATGACAAACCTTGGGGTTACTTCAGTCAGTCTAAGAAGGAAAAGATATTGAGTAGATTTCTATAGTAATTGCATAATTCATGCATGGCTCTCTCAAAGTAAATTAATTTTAATTGTGCTAATGATTCTGTATTCCCTCCCCCAATTGGAAGATGAACTCCTTGAAAATAGGAACTGAGTCATTTGTGTCACTAGAGTTGAGCACATAATACTCTCTCTTCTTTCCTTCCTTCCTTCCTTCCTTCCTTCCTTCCTTCCTTCCTTCCTTCTTTCCTTCCTTCCTTCTTGCCTTCCTTTCTTCCTCCCTTTTTTCCTTTTTTTCTGTTTCAATGCCATTCTTCCCATTTGATGCCTTCAGGTGAAAGCTGGACAGCCACTTATTTGGTATGATAAAGAAGGAACTCTTGCTCAGGTATGGACTGAAAAAGATAATCTCTGGAGTCCCTTCCAACTTGACAATGGTATGAAATTATGATTTCCTGAGATAAACAGCATTTGCTGAACAAGTTCACAGAATGCTAGTATAATATAATGCTAGTAATGGGGTTTTTGAGTGAGAAAAAAGGTTAATGTATCATTAGAATTGAAAGTGATATTTGACATTTCCATTTCTTCATTTTACATACATGTAAACTGAAACCCCAAAAGTGTAAGTAATTTTCCCAGGGTTACATAAATATTAAGTGGGAAAAGTAGGATTTGAACCAATTAGGTTCATACAATTGTTTATCTGTAATTGGAAGGGGCCTCAAAGATCTATCTATTTTTGTACTGATGAGGAAATAGACCCAGAGCCCATGGTGGTTTGACCAAGGTCTTATAGATAGTGAGTGATAAAGCTAGAATTGGAACACAGGTCTTCTGATTATAAATCTAGTTCTTTTCTCCTCAAAATGCTACCTTCCAAAGCTACTGTTATATTCTACAATATTGAATTGATCATTAAGATGCATAAGAACTTATCAGCAGCATTTTTTGCTAAATGAAAATAGGTATAAGTGCCTTTATTTTTTCCAAAATTCCTTAATCCCCACTCTAACCTAGGAATACTGTCAAAACTGCCCCATCTCTATTTATTTGTTCTTGCAATATTTCTCAAGTCCCACTGTGCTCTCTGCCTTCATGAATTTCAGAAATGATGGCATGAGAGTATAATTTCTAGGTCAATCAATTAAGGAAATTTAAATTGAGGGATGAAAAATAGTTCTTTCCATCTAGGAGAGAGGAGGCAGTTTGGCACACTGAAAGAAGTAATCAATTTTGAGTAAGGAGACCTGGGTTCAAATGCCTCTGTGACTATTGCTTACTTCCTATATAAACTTAAGACAAATAATTTCACCGTCTGGGTCTCCATTTCTTTATTTCTAAATGAGAGGCTGGATTAGATGTTAGTTCTTCTGTGGGCTCCTGCAGGACTAAGTCTATGATCTTATGTCATCAGAGATTTGAACATAGCTTCCTATCGATTATGAAATTTGGGACTGTCCCCTTCAAATTTGCTTTGAAAAACTCCTAAGTGAGAACTAAGGGCCAAAGAAGAGCTGTGCCATTCATTTGCCCATGATGCCACTACTTAAAAGGATGCTAAAAGTATGTCACAGGCCTCCTTTTGCATAAAGGAAATCATAACCTCCATGATGGCTTGTACAATACACTACTGCTACAAATCTTGTTTGTGCCATGGGAATCTTGTAGTCCATTGAAATTTGGACCCAGACATTGAATGAGGCATTTGGGGACAATCTGCGAACCCTGAAGTCCGTGTCTCCTTTCCACAATTTTCTTACCTCCACCTCCCACTTTTGACCCCAAACAAATTAAAAACAACTAGCTCAATTCCAATTTACTTATCCACATCTATGGAGTACTTACTATGTAAGGGCTACTTTGCTAGGCAATGTGGGAAGACAGAAGAAAATACAACATTCCCTGTATGGAAAGAGATGTGAACAGATTAACTGAGAGTGATGAGGGGGTTTTGATTTCAATGAAAGGGTGAAAGTGAATTCCTTCCTGCTGCCTTGTGGTCACTTGTACTCAGATAGCCTTTAAGGGACACCTTGAAATCTACTACTAGTTTATTTTTTTCTGTTTCCCAAATAAAAATATAGTAAATCCAAAAGAAAGAGGGAGAGAAAGAAAAAGAGAAAGAAGGAAGAGGGAGGAAAGAAGAAAAGAAGGAAAAGAAGGAAAGAAGAAAGGAAAGAAGAAAAGAAGGAAGAAAGGGAGGGAGGGAGGGAGGAAGGAAAGAAGGAAGGAAGGAAAAATTACAAATGCATTATTCATTCTAGGCTAGGAGAATGATCTTTTAAAAAAAAGTTGCCAGACTTTCACATATTTCTCAGTTGAAGATATCTGATTGGCAGGCTTTCCTTTTCACATATGTGTTAACTTTTGAAGTGGTTACAATCTGCCATCATGACTCATGAAAATAGAAGCAGGAATAGAATCCTCAAATTTGAGAATTGTAAAGGACCTTAGAGGTCATACATTGAGTGAGACTGTCACTTACTCAAAGTCACACAAGACCAGAATCTATATTAGAACTGAAGGAGCTAAGTACAAATACTATGTCTGATATTTGATGTCTAGATGATCTTGGGCTTAACCTCTTCAGTTATTTTTTTAAATTTCTATAAGGAAGACAAGGGATTGGAATAGATACCTTTTAAGGTCTCTACTAATTCTAAATCCATGATTCTAGGATTCCTAAATTTCATAGGGTAAAAGGCATGAAATCATTGAAGGAGCCCACCTATTATACAGAATATAACTTGCTATTAATATTGTGAGCCCTTCATATTAAAGTCATGTTAGGATACTTAAAATATCTCCAGTTCCTTATTGAATTCCTATCTGAAGATGCTCTTCTATAGTCTATTCACTTCTCTCTATTTGGGAAGGAATATCATTTTCTAGCTATCTGTGTAAGTCTATGATTTGTATAAACATTTATATACTTCTATAATGCTAGATGACCCTTTGATCATGCCCAGTTTGCCTAACATAGGGTTGACTGAATCCCCTATCATATGGGTGGGGTGGCTTCCTTGATTAGTTATCTGTATGCTTAAAAGTGGGGAGATTGAGTAAAACCTTTTTTGGTAGCACCTCTTTTTCTGACATCTTTTTTGCTGTGCTTAATTTGATGACTCCTATCTGTTGGGTGCTATCTGATGCATACAGCATGGGTATTGTGACCTGAGCCAGTGTAAAGGAAGATACTTCCATCTCCTCTTTATTTATTTTTACCCCAGCTTTAAGAACTGAGCCTTGTTTTTTTTTTTGTTGTTGTTTGTTTTGTTTTGTTTCTGTTCTGTGTTGTTTGTTCTCAGTTTCAGGTCCTACGGTGATCCATATAGGACAAAAATTTTGATTCATGGCTATCTTGGAGACAAGATTGCAATTTCGGTGGTAGAGCAGACATCTGGGCTGACTGGATCTCAGGAAGCTCTGTCCATTTCAGGAAGTCCCGAAAAGTAAATGTACTTAGGACTCAAGTTTGAAGAATATTTAAGACTTGAGAACTGCCCATTCTTGCCAATTCAACCTTGACCCTGATGCAGATTTGGGGCGCTGATCTTCAGTAATAAGGAGAAAGTTCCATACCAATAGTCCAATAGACCAATAGACCAATAGACCAAGAGACCAATAGGAGAAGATTACATTACATATAGAACTATTGATAGTATTTTTATTACAACTAGTTAATTTGCTTTGTCACTGAAATTGTTGTTCATCCCTGTCCAACTCTTCATGATCCAGGGAAAGAGATGAGAAATCTTGTATAGGGTCATATGTTCCTGAGAAAGCAATAGACTCTGCTGAACTTCCAGCTAAGCACACTAGTATTTTTTAACATTCATCTATATTCTATACACTAATAAGAGTGAGAGCAGACCTGTTTAGACTCCAGGCTCTGGCACTTAACTGAATGGTTGAGTGTGGGTGAGCCACTTCACCCTGAGACCCAGGTTGCTTGCCTGTAGCCTACCTCATAGGGTGTTCTGAGAGTAAAATGAAATGATACAGGTAAAAAGCAAATCTTAAAGTATGACATAAATATGAATTATCATCAATATTATCAATACTGAACATCAGATAAATCTTGTTAAAACACCACTTAATCAGACCTTTTGTCCATTCAAAAAGAATGACTCATATTTCTATAACTCTTTAGAGTTTACCATGAATTTCTCTGATAACCACCTGAAAAGGTAGATTATATAAGTTTTATTATTGCCCATTTTTAGAAGAGTAATTGAGGTTCAGAGAGTTTAAGTGTTGTATGTTCATAGTCTGTTTCACATATACTAATTGGCAGAGCTGGGATTCAAACCCATGCATCTGTGAGGAACTTCAACATTTTTTCCTATATAATGTACTCAGAGGTATTGGGAGGCTTGATTGAGATCAGGAATGCACACTTCAAAGTATTCTGTTTTATTCAGTCATTTCAGTCCTGTCTGACTCTTTGTGACCCTACTTGGAGTTTTCTTGGCAAAGAGACTGGAGTGGTTGGCCATGTTCTTCTTCAGCTCATTTTACAAAAAAAAGAAACAGAGGCAAACAGTGGTAAATGACTTGCCCAGGGTTATATAGCTAGTGAGTAAGTGCCTGAGGTCGAATTTGAATTCTGGACTTTTTGACTCTAGGCCAGTGATTCTCAAAATGGGTGCTACCACCCCCTGGCGGGTGCTGCAGCAATCCATAGTGGTGGTGATGGCCACAGGTACATTTATCTTTCCTATTAATTGCTATTAAAATTAAAAAAAATTAATTTCCAGGAAGCTAAGTAATATTTTTTTCTGGAAAGGGGGCGGTAGGCCAAAAAAGTTTGGGAAACACTGCTCTAGGCCAAACTCTCCATCCATTGTGCTACTTTATTGCTTAAAACACTATATACATTTCAGTTATTATTATTACAATTATTATATTAGCCTAGAGTTTCACCAAACATCCGATTTAATGATTTCTTTATTCCCTGAGCCTTCTACTATACTTCTGCTGACCTCAAGCAATGCTTCTGGAATAATACAGAGGAATGATAGTAAATATTACTGGGCTCCATAGTGGGGAAAATGTATTCATGCACACTTTTAAATTTAATTTGCATTATTAAACATTTCTTAAATCTATACATTCAATAAAACAATAAATCAAGCTCTGATTTTTAGCCAGTTGACAATTTTTGAGATCAAAATCCTTACACTGAGCATTTCACAGTTGACTCTCACTAGCAGGTTAGTGTTGGCTCTTGCACACTCCTGAAATTATTACACTATATCCTATTCAACTATTACCTAACATATGAAGCTCAAATTCCTTTATCTAAGGCTTACCTGCTTCAAATGTAGGTTCAGCCTACCTTTTGTGTCCTATCTCTCAATTTTCCCCTCTAAGAAGCTTTGATTCAATAACTTTTCAACTTCTGGTTCCTTTGAACATGTCTTGCAATTTTCTTACTTACTTATCCTTCCATTCTTCCTACTTACACCCTGTTTTATCTGTCAAAGCCTGCATCCAAATGCTTCCTTCATCCTTCTTTGATCATAGGAGTCCTCATATTATAGAATCATGAGATTTGTTAATCAAAGGCACCCTCTACACCACTTAATACAACTCCTTTGGTATATAAATTCATGAGTCCTAGAAAAGTTAAATGACTTGTCCAAGGTCACAGAGATAATAAGGTTCTACCTTTGTGACATTTCTCATTTATGTCCCCTTTGGATACTGCCATACCTCTGGTTCAGGTCCACATCATGTCTGTCACAACTTGACTACTGCAGTAGCCTGGTGACTGGACTCCCTGTTTCCCCACTCTAATCTGTCTTCCACTTAGCTGTCAAACTCATCTTCCTGATGCCCAGGCCTGACCATATCTCTATCCACTTCAAAAATGCCAATGGCTCCCTTTTGAACCTAGCTTTAAAGATAAAATTCTATTTTTTAAAATTACTATTTATTTATTTTTCTCTCTTCCTAATCCTCATACACCTTATTCAATCCCATTTCTAATCTGATGCCAGTGATCTCCTTGTTGTTCAATTCCAACCATTTTGTTTTTTAATACATTTTTTCCAAATTACACATCGATACAATTTTTAATAATCATTTTTGACATTTTGCAATTTTTGTTCTTTTCCTCTATTTCACCTCTCTTCCCTTCCAGAGATAGCAGATAATAGGATATAGATTGTACATGTGCTATCATGGCAATGCATATTTCTGTGTTTATCACGTTGTGAAAGAAGATATATATTGTTTGTATTAAAGATACATTTATGAAGGAAATGAAGTGAAGAATGGCATACTTCTGTCTGCATTTAGACTCCATTAGTTCCTTCTATGGTGTTGGATAATCTTTTTTTTTTTTTTGTGAGTCCCTTAGAGTTGTCTTAGACCCTTGTGTTACTGACAATAGTCCTTCACAGTTGATCATAGTATATTATTGCTATAAGAGTGTACAATGTTCTCCTGGTTCTGTTCACTTCATTTTTCATTAATTCATTTAAGTCTTTCCATGTGTTTAAAATTAATATCAATTTGGGATATTTTTTTTGAAAAATGGCTCTCTCTTTGGCCCACAAAGACAATTTCACTTTAAAACTATAGAACCATCTGTCCCCCAGGGGATGAAACTAGGCTTGTTCTAATAAGGTTAAAGACATATCACTGGACTGGTTTTTGTTACAGGCAGGATGGAGATCTGCTCCCTATTTATCTATAAACAAGAATTTGATTAGGTGATGAAATCAACTAGGCAGTCGCCATGTTGGGAAGCAGGTGGCAACCACATGGCAGGGTGAAAGAGTCCCTTTAGGTGTCCTGAAGATCCACCTTTTCTTGTGACTGAGTTCTAAGTTCATTGCCTGTGTGAATGTTCTCCAATCAGAGATGTCCTGGGGAGGGACAGAATGATAATGTCAGAAGGGAAATATATTGGCTGACTCAACAGGAAGTTAGCCTCTTTTTTTGGGCTCATGCCACTCTCCTGCCTGGTTGCCTAGCTGTTTGCTTTGGCCCCTTTTTTTGGTCCAGATCTCCTGCCTGGCAGTTAATTCTGCTTGTGCTTAAGCCTCTGCTCTCTCCGACCCAGCTTGATTACGTGGCTCCAGTCCTGTGACCTCTATTCAAACTGTGAGGGAGTCCATTGGCTAGTTAGATTTTCTTGAGCATCAGATGAACAAATTAATATTAAAAAAATATAGTCTTCAGAGAATTTCATTCATTCCACAGATGTTTTTGAAATTGTCCTGCTCATTTTTTGTTATGGCACAATAGTATTCCATTACAATCATATACCACAACTTGGTGAGCCATTCTCCAACTGATGGACATCCAGGTAGTTTCCAATTCTTTGTAGACTCCAAGCATTTTTTCCTTGCCTTCCCCTTTGCCTAAAACTGTCTCTCTTCATCTCTGCCTCTTGCTTCCCTGGATTCTCTCAAGTCTCTCCTGAAGTCAAGTGGATAAGAAGCCTTCTCAGGTCTCTTTAATCTTAGTGTTTACTTTGAGATCATCTCCATTGTACCCTGTGTATATCCATTTATACATAGTTGTTTGCATCCTATCTCCTCTATTAGATCTTTGCTTTGCTTATTTGCTTGTTTGACCTTTCTTTGTCTTATTAGTACTTAGCACAGTGGACAGCCAGGTAAAACAGTGGATGGGGTGCTGGACTTGAAGTCAGGAAGACTCAAAGTTCAAATCCAGCCTCAGATACTTACTAGATCATATCCCAGGGCAAGTCACTTAACCTTGTTTGCCCCGGTTTCTTCATCTGTGAAATGAGCTAGAGAAGGAAATGGCCAACAACTCCAGCATTTTTGCCAGGAAAAATCCGAAATGAGACATGAAGGATTGAACATAGTTGAAGTAACTGAACAACAGCACTTTACATAGTGTCTGGCACAAAGTAGAGTTTTAGAATAAATGCTATTTGAGTGAATGATTGAGTTGATTAAATTTAGGTTCTCTGACTCCAAATCCATTGTTTTTTGGATTATCCCAAATCCATTGGGGTTCTGTCTCTGAAGAGTTAAGAAAATCTTTTACTTTTGGTATAGTGGAAAGAACTTTGGCTCTGCGTGTAGAGTGAATGTACCTTTGCTTTTATCTTGGTTCTGTCATTCATTAACTCATCAAGAACTCTGCTAGCCTCAGTTTCCTTATCTGTGAAATATATTAATTACAATGCATCTGCTTTACAGGGCTATCATCAGGTTTTACAATGTAAACAAAAAACTTTATATCTGTAAAGCACTAGATATATGTGAGCTATTATTAATTATCATAACCATAACAAGGTACTTGCATTGTAACCTTTATTTTACTGTTATTTAGTTCTTATCATATATTCATATCTTGTCTCCAAGTAAGAAAGCGTGTCTTGAACTTGACTCCTTTGCATTCCTTACAGTAGCTAATACAATGCCATATCCATAAATGTTTCATAATGATTGTTTATTTGACTGATTGAAACGCCTTAGTATTAATATTTTGCCTTGTGCATACATTCAAATGATGGAGCATGTGTACTGATTGTGTATGCTATTCTTGAATAAAAAATCCTAAAGTTCACCTATCATAACAGTGAAATAATCAATATTAAATACTATGCATTGATAGGTATGATAAAAACCTGAGAAAAAAATCAATTTATAGTTTTAGGAAAGGAAATGAACTCATAGACTAGGGGGTAGAAAAGACCACTGAAGTTTTCTTTTCTTTTTTTTTTTTAAACTCTTACCTTCTGTCTAGGAGTCAATACTGTGTATTGGCTCCAAGGCAGAAGAGTGGTAAGGGTAGGCAATGGGGGTTAAGTGACTTGCCTAGGATCACACAGCTGGGAAGTATATGAGGCTAGATTTGAACCCAGGACCTCCCTTCTCTAGGCCTGGCTCTCAATCCACTGAGCTACCCAGCTGCCTCCTGAAGTTTTCTTTTGTAATCTTCTCTTTTGGGGAAACTGAGGTCCTGTGTTATCAAATGATTTGTTTAGGTCACACAAGTTGGAATCCATATTTGAAATCAAGTGCACTGACAAGACAAAACAAAACAAAACAAAACAAAATCTATGTGCCTTTCTCTTGACCACTCTTCTTTAAGTAGAACGCTAAATTATTCATTACCACCCCACATCCCCGCACATATTTTCTGCACAAAAACAAAATTAGAATGTTTTTTTTTGTGCTCCAATAACAGCACTAGGGCTAGAAACATGAAGAGCAGTCTTATTTCAAAAACAGTGTGATGCTTCTTCATGATAGAGGGGATCCAGGGGAATCAGGGTGTTGCTGAATAGGCTGCCATTGAGGAGAATCTGTCTAATAATTCTAGTAGTTTCTTGGCTTGTTCTTCACAGTCTTTCTTGACTCTCATCACAACCATGCCAGATAAGTATAAAATCAGGGCAGCATTCTTTTCAAAAAGACTTCTAAACATGGGGAGATTTTACTTTGGTCCATCATTACTTATCTTTCTAGTTTAACCAATTATTCATCTTAACTAGGCAGAATTCTGTACTTTCTGTGTTGCTGAAGGACTGCATTTGTTTTCAATATCTAATAAATCACATATTCCAGAGCAAAGGCCCAAACGCCCTACTGTGGCTTTGTAGTTTCCATTTTTTTCTTAAACTAAAAACAAGTTTTTCACTTTTCTGCTTCCTCCACCCCAGAGGAATTAGCAATTTTTCTATTTGGCTATTTGATATAATCCCCATAGGAGCCAAAATCTGTAAATCACAAAAGAACACAATTATAATCAGTCTAAAGGAGGATCTATAAAAA
Source organism: Gracilinanus agilis (assembly GCF_016433145.1). NCBI lineage: Eukaryota > Metazoa > Chordata > Mammalia > Didelphimorphia > Didelphidae > Gracilinanus > Gracilinanus agilis. The sequence goes on from NC_058131.1 coordinate 86,577,674, forward strand.
AAAGCAAAGACTTTTTTTTACATGACTGTATTTACTACTCCAGTTTGAATTTGAAAAGATCTATCTCCTCATTTCCCTGCTGTCCTCTAATTATCTGGCTACCTATAGAATAGAAATGTCAGGATCAGAGGTTAAATAGGTCATCTGAAAACAGGGCCCTGGTTCTATTCCATAGTTTATAATTAGTTCACTTTTAGATAAGAGGGAAGCCTTCTAATTAACCCTTCAGAAACTTAGAAGAAAGTCCACTAGTTAAAATTTCAGGAGACAAGCACTCCAGAAGTTTAATGAATGATCCCTGAGTACTCTCATGATTTTATACCCATGATAGATTACCTATGTAGGTGAGGGCAGAACACTGCAACAAAATCTTTGACATATTCTTTTTTCTTGAATAACACAAAGATATTTGAAGAAAAGACTAGTTTATAGAGAAACTGGTCTGGCATTTACAGATCCTGAATTTCTCAGATTAATACTAACCTTCTACTTCTGTATGTGCTTTGAGTATGAAATGACATTTTCTGTCCATCAGCTCTCCAGTCTATAGGCAAGTCAATTAAAGTCTATTTCCTAATCTTCAAAATGGTTGTAATGCTGAGGTTGTTCTTTTTAGGAATACTCTAATGAATTAATATTTTAATTCCATCTAAATATTCATCTGGAGATGAATGAATAATAATTAGTTTGTGTTTATATGGTGCTTTAAGTTAAGAGGTTTAGTTGGAAAATCTCATGTGATCCCTAGTACAAATCTTTGAATTAATTGTTAGTCATTTTATAGAGGAAGAAATTCAGGGTAGAAGAGATGGAATGATTGATTTGTCCATGATCACACAACTTGATAGGATTTAAAATCAGGTCATTCTCAACACCAAGTCTGGTACTCTTTGCACAATACCATGATCTTTTTGAAGTTGAAATCAATAGCAGTATTTTGATTAAATGTACTATTGAACAAACAGGTTTAAAATTTAATTCTTGATCATATTCAAACCTTCTTTTCAGAACCAATGCTGTCTCCCCATGCACTCTTTCTATCTTTATTCAAACATTCCCCCAACTGTTTCATTCTAACAAGTTCTTTGCATTTGGCCATCTTTCTGTGATAATATGGAATTATTTCTATTAGTTGGAGAGCCATAAAGGATATTTTTTTCCATGTTAAAAATTCTATTAAACATATTTCACTGGCCTCCTTCAAGTTCCACTCACATGACCTGACAATTCTCAACTTTATGTTTCTAATGGCTGTCTTCCATGCCTAGAATGTGCTTCTTTCTCATGCCTGATTCTTAACTTCTCCTAGTTTCCTTCAAGACTCAAATCAAGTTCTTCCTTCTGCATAAGGACTACTCTGTTTTTCCTTACTAAGATTGTTTCGCCTCTATGATTTTCTTACATTTATACTGTGCCTATATTTTTATGTACATAGCTTTTTGAACACCTCTCCGTGATATGATGGAATTCATTCTGTTAATTGGAGAGTCATCTAAACTATTTTTTCCTCCTTACTAAAAAGCCACACTAAGCCTATTTACCAAGAATAAAGTATCTTCCCAATTAGAATGGGAACTTCTCAGTAACATGGATCAAGTTTTTGCATTCGTGTATCCCACACATTTAGTGCATTGTAAATAATTAATGCTACATATTTGTTGACTGACTGATGCTTCTCATTATAAAGTACCCCTAAATTTCTGAGTTTATTTGCTCCCAAAAGATTTTATTTTTTATTCTTCAATTAATTTATGAAATATATCATCTCTTTTTTTTTCTTGCCTGGCTTCATTAAAGATTTTTTTTTTTCTTCAAAAGAAACCTCTAAGAAATGGGAGCATAGTTACCTTTGAGGCACCCTGGCACATTAATGAATTATGTGTATGGAGGAAGAAGGGTATTCAGCATTCAGTTTTCTGCACATAGATGAGTATGTGAGGAAAGTTGTTTCTTTTTTTTTTTAACTTTCATTCTCTTTTGCACACTAAATTAGTAACCACCTTTGATTTTCATAATTAAGTGTATATTGTCCATATAATATTCTGTGTCTTGAGCTTATAAATGTAACTAAGATTTTAGGTGAGTAGGAAACAAAGAGAGGTTTCTTGTTTATCCTTTTAGATTCATCATTTCATATGAAATATTTTCTCAAAGTTAATTTAATTGTATATATATTTTTTAAAACCCTTGTACTTCGGTGTATTGTCTCATAGGTGGAAGAGTGGTAAGGGTGGGCAATGGGGGTCAAGTGACTTGCTCAGGGTCACACAGCTGGGAAGTGGCTGAGGCCAGGTTTGAAACTAGGACCTCCCCTCTCTATGCCTGACTCTCACTCCACTGAGCTACCCAGCTGCCCCCCTTAATTGTATATTTTTATGAAGCATATTAATCACTTTTTAAAGCCTATAAGAATCTTAAGTTCCTCAAATCTATGTCATAAGAATTGGTTGAAGAAGCTAGGGCTGTTTGGAGAATAGAAAACTCAAAGAGAAGGGTTATCCTTTGGAAGAGGTACTAGACTTGTTCTGTGTAATCCCAGAAAGATGGACTAGGAACAATGAACAGAAGTTGAAGAGGAAAATTTACACTTGATGTCAGGAAAAAGAAAGAAAGCCAACAACATAACACAATAATAAAATCTTTCTAACAATTAGAGCTATTCATAAGTAGAAAAGACATATGCACTGTTGGGATTTGGTGTATTTCTTCTCTTTGGAAATCTTCAAGAAGAGTGTGAGGGTCCTTTTGTTGGGTATATTATAGTAGGGATTTCCTTTCATTACAGTTAGATTAAATGGACATCGAGGTCCCTTCCAATGCTTTTCTGTGGTTCAGTGTTCAGAATCTACAAATTCTTTATGCTAGATAAGTCATCAGTTTTTGTGAAATTTCTTTTTGTAGTCAAGAAAGGAATGAATATTCATCTGCCCTTGTGGATTAAAAGGATAAAGATTGCTTTAAATTCCAATTAAAATCCTATGTTCTATAAGAAGCCTTCTCTAATTCCTCTTAATTTTAGTATTTTCCATTAATTATTTCTTATTTCTCCTGCATATAACTTGCTTTGTAAATGTTTGTGCATATGTTCTTTCTCCCAATTAGGTTGTAAACTTGGTGGTTGAGGAGGTTTTTTTTTTTTTTGCCTCTGCCTCTTCTTGGCATTTATTATAATGTCTTGCATATGGTAGGCACCTAATAACTACTTATTGATTTATTAATTGATTGGTTAATTTTAAAATAACTGAAATTTGGCTAGAGTTGAAAGGGCCCTTATTTGTCATTCGGTCCCACTTCATTTAAAAATCCCCTCAGGGGAATTTCTAACATATATTCATCCAGACTCTGCTTGTACATTTTCACTAGCAGGTACCTCAGTGAATTATTTCAACAAACTATTATTAAGTACTTATTATGTGAAAAACATTATTCAAGATACTGAAGATACAAAGACAAAAACAATAGTCTAAGGAGAGTATATTCTAAACTCACCACCTCATGAGTCATCCAATTTAATTTTTGGAAAGCTTGGATCGTGGAAAAGTGCTTCCTTACATTGAGCTGAAATCTGAGATGATATTTCTTTATAGGTCCTTAATCCTTCTACCTCTTGAATCTTAGTGTTTCTTCTGGAAAGAATACCTTCTTGCCCATTTGTGTGTGTGCCTAATAAACTAAAGCATCTTTGTGAATAAATTCAGAGCATTAATGTTTCCAAAATTACTGATATTTATTATAAAGGAAATGGAGGAAAAGATGAAAAAATGGATCCCTTAAACCACTGTTGCTACCCAGACTTAATCAGTTCTTCCAAGGTGGTAACTTTGATGTTGTAATAAAACAATATAACATTACATTTAATAGCTACAGCTGAGAGCTATAATGTCACATATGCATATTTTATGTCTTCTGATAATTGGGATTAGTATCCATCTTTGGTCCATGCAGGGGAGCCTAAGAGATAAGAAGAGTTTCCACATCAATCTTGCATTTCAGAAGTATTTTTCTTCTTTCTGTCTTTGTTTGTTTGTTTGTTTCTATCTATCTCTGTCTATGCATCTAATCTGTCTTTTTCCATCTGTCTATTTTTCTATCTATTATCTATTTATCAATTTATTATCTGCCATCTATTTATTAAGAAGAATTCCCAGGGCAGTTGGGTGGCTCCATAGATAAAGAGCTATGTCTGGAGACTGGAGGCTCAAATCTGGCCTGAGACATTTCCTAATTATATGACACTGTGTAAGTCACTTAACCCCAATTGCATACCCTTTACTGCTCTTCTGCCTTGTATTGATTCTAAAATAGAAAGTAAGGGGGTTTGTTTGTTTGTTTGTTTTAAAGAGGAATTCCCTGTCAGTGGAAAATTACATCAATCACATGATTTAGATTTCTGTTAAGGAGCATAATTCCTAGCTTTGCCTATGACATTCTTTTAAAAAAAACATCCAGTAAAGAAATCCCTCACAACATTTTTCAGTTTTTGTTGCTGCTTAGTGCGGTCTTCAAGACAAGCCATTCGGTAGATCAGAAAATCCATTTTCTCATTAACTCTGTCTGCTCTTCCATTTTGTCTGTTTAAATAACTCATAGACATCCCCTTGGAAATGGGAAATTTTCTTGGAAAGATCCTGGGGTTAATAGAATACTGAGTGTAAAAATTGTTCATGCAATTTTTTAAAAGGAAGATATTTGTAGTTGCTCTTTAATTCTCACTTATCTATCAAGAAGAACGTGAAAGATTCAAACTTTTTTTTTTTAAACTGGGTCTCCTTATTTTTCCAAGACTGGAAGTATAGTGACCATACTTGGGCCCAATTCCAATACTGCCCAACACAGATATTTTTACCTGATCACTTTTTTTAATGCACTAGTCCTTAGGCAGCTTAATGTCCCTCTGCTCCTAGGGCTCATGATATCAGTAGTGGAGTTAGTGCAGATATCTGACTGATTTTAGCTCAACTGATGCTTAGAACTCCTGAATTCAGGTGCTCCATCAAACTCAACATCCCATTATTGTTGTGATTGTAGGTGATCAGTGGTATGGGCTGCCATACTTGTTTAAGACTTTCAATTAACCCAATAATTTTTATTTTCTTTGAGATCCTCACACCTCAGAAATAAACTTATATTTAAAGGCAAGATCAGCAATTATGTTTATTACTGATTCTATTTTGTTTTCTGCCTCTGAAAATTCTTTTCAACCTATGCTAAACCTTACTAATTATTCCACTCCCTTAAAAATATTTAGCAGATTCTGCTTAGCAAACTTGAAGAGAGTGAATGTGGAATTAGGGAAGACTGGGTTCCTTTCAACACCCATAACATTCACAGTTACCTTCAAATGAAGGAACAACACAGAGTCAGGTGGAGCTGTGATCTACATCCTTGTTCCTTTGTTTTATAGACCTTACATTATTAAGCAACTGTGACTGCTCTCCCAAAAGAAGAAAAAATGAAGCTATTTTCTTTTGTCTTAAAAATGCCTGTATTTTATTATGCTCAATTTCTCATCCCTGCAAACCAAGAGTTCCCCATTCTATAGAAATAATAAGCAATTATGTCCAGAAGGTCCATACTCAAATGACAGAAGTCATCAGGAAAACAATTTCCTTTCAAAGGAGACTGAAAACATGTGGCTTGACTCAGGCCATTATGTCCAGAAAGTTGAAGACCTTTTTGAGCCAGTTTTAACTTTTCTAACTTCTTGAATATGTTTTAAGAATTACAGGAAATTTCCTCAAGTTCCTATTTGTTTCACACCGGCTTGTCAATGCAATCATTTTTATCTAAGAATATGATACATTCACTAATTCAACAAGAATTTATTAAGCACCTAAAATTTCCCAGACATTGTACTAGGTACTATAGAAATATAGGAGCAGCTAAGTAGTGCAGTGGATAGAGTGCTAGACCTGGAGTATATAAGACTCATTTTCCATTGTTTAAATACTAACTATACTAGCTGGATGACCATGGGAAAGTCACTTACCCCTGGTTGTCTCAGTTTCTCATCTAAAATGAGCTTGAGAAGTAATGGCAAATCACAACAGTATCTCTTCCAAGAAAACCCCCAATGAAGTCATGGAGAGTTGGGCACAACTGATGCAATTGAATAAATAACAAAATAGACACATAGGTAAAAAGAGAAGTCATTGCTCACAAAGAGCTTACGTTTTATAGAGGGAGAGCAAACAAATATTCAGATAAGCCGATACAAGTAAAGAAGAATATAGAGAGCTAGCTAGCTAGCTAGATATGTAGGTAGGTAGACAGGCAGATAGACAGACAGACAGATGGATAGATAGATGGATGAATGGATAGATGGATGGATGGATGGATGAGAGAGATAAAGATTATATATAAATATATAGAGAGGCAGATAGCTAGCTAAATGGATGGATAGATAGATAGATAGATAGATAGATGGATAGATGGATGGATGGATGGATGAGAGAGATAGAGAAAGATATATGTAGAGAGATAGGCAGATAGATAGCTGCCTGGATGGAAGGATAGATAGATAAATAGATAGATAGATAGATAGATAGATAGATAGATAGATAGATAGATAGATAGATAGATATACAGTAAATACAGATTAATATAAAGGATTTGTAGAAGAATAATATCTGAGGGAAATGAGAAAAGCCCCATGTAACAGGAAGGAACATGAGCTTAACCTTGAGGGAAATTTAAAATTTTGGAGGGAGATACGAGGTAGCAGTATGCTTTTGATATGAAGGACAGCTCGTTCAAAGTCACAAAGATTGGATGAGAAATACTGTGTACCAGAAACAGTAGAGCAGTTGATCTGGAATATAGGGTATGTGGACTAATGTGAAATAAACCTGGAAAGGTAATCTAGAGCATATTGTGAAAAGCTTCCTTTGCCAACCAGAGGAGATTGTGTTTTATCCTAGAGGCATTAGAGCCACTTGAAGTGGAGGACATGGTGCCCACTTGGCAGCACATATACTAAAACTGGAATGATACAGAGAACTTTAGCAGGGTCCCTGTCCAAGAATAATAATGCAAATCTATGAAATGTTCCATTTAAAAAAAAAGTAAAGGACATGGTCAGAACTAACATTCTTGGTACATGAGCACAATTATTAATAAATGCTAAAGCACTTTGGAGCTGAATGACTTAAAAGACAGAATTATATTTGTCAGGAGCTTTCTTCCTTTATCTGTTTGAGTTATAAAAAGCTGTGTGCCAATCTGTACCACTTACATCCCCTTCCTGAAGTTTTACTCTTTCCTAAAGAAAAGCTGGGAGCAGACGTTCGCCATGTTGAGAGCACACTTGAAATGCATTTGGCAGTAGGCAAAGGCTAGAGCAGCAGATGATGTCATCTATGCATTGCATCTGTTCCTGAATACCAACAGCATCGTTTCTACGAGCCTTTTCCATATTGAAAATTGCAAAGGTTCCCGCTGTGCTGTTCCTTTTGGAAAGTTGGCTGGTATGGAGTGTTTAATTAAGTATTTTCAAACCATCCTTTTGTAGGCCTGTTCCACTTTAGCTAAAGTTATGACAGCTTGTCACTGTTAGTTTAAAAAAGGATGCATAGTTTATTCTTTTTTCACAAGCATAAAAGATTAGTATTTTTAAATGAAATAAAATAGCAGATCTCAGAGATGCAGAAAGGGTGAGCTAAAATGTGTGTCCATGTAGAAAGGATCTAAAAAACGGCTTGTTGGTTTAAAATAATGATCAGGCTGTGAAAATATCATCCATTAGCGTAATAGTTATAAATATAATTTCATCTTAATAAAGATGATTCATTTTATAACTTTAATGGACTTGGAATGCCATCTAACTTTTCTATACTACACCTCTCATTGCCATAAACATGCATTAAAGAAACCCACTAATTTGGAAGAATGATCCATCATAAGTTTGGCCAAAGGTAATTTCACTTTCAAAACTATATAATACAATCAGTAGATATCTTTTTTTAAAGTGTTTCACATTAGGGTTTTTTTTTCCCCTTCAAAATACTGGTTTCCAAATACTCACTCTACTAATTATTTAAGGTAGAAAAGGCACCCTTTTCTTCTCGATCCACAGCATCGGATTACAAGTGAACAATTAGAAGGATTTGCTCAAGCCTTATTTGAATCACAGAAATATTTCCACCTTACTGTATGTAAATCTTGACTTTGAATTTATTCTTTGCGAAAATATTATTTCATCATTCTGTGACCAAAAACAAAAAGCATATACTTCAGCCATCTATATTTAGCTCCCTTGACTTTGATGAGAGTAATATAGCATTTCATAGGTTGTGATATTTTTAAAAATGGTTTCACTATCCAATCGTCATATCGGAAGGGCTAGTCTTAGAAATGACATACGTAAATTAGAAGAAACACCTCAGTGAATCTAGATAATACAATGGGAGAGATATTGAATTGTTGAGTTTACAGATCTGTGGAGATTCCACTTATTGCATTTGACAAATGTAATCATTTTTTTGCAGTCAGCCGTGACAGCTGCCTTGTAACCATCACTAATGACAAAATAAATAAAATCCTAGGGATATATATTTTTTTCCTCTATTTCTTTTCTTCCTGAAAACATTCGGTTGGAAGGAATGCTGTGGAGAGAAGGCCAGTGCACACAGCTGGCTTCGGCAATTTCAACTTTCGCAATGCTACGTCTGTAAAAGCAGCCCAAGAATCTTTGAACAGGATGTAATCAACCTCAGATCTACAGAGAGTCACTTTGAAAATGATTTCAGCTGCCAAAGAAAATAATGTCCTTTACAAGCAGCTCTTCGTATGTCCGATTAAGCAATAGCCCAACATGTAAGAGAGGGAATAGGAGGCTTCTGTAGGGAAAGCGGGACTGATGGGAGAGAGATAGAGACCTGGTGCACCCCACCCAGAGAAAACAGAAAGAATGTGCAGAGAAGTCTAAAGAAAACATCAGCTCATGCCAAAAGACCCAATGAATGTCAAGAGATTCAGATCCACCAGTTCCAGGATCCAAATGGTAAGTAACCCAGGACAAAAGAGGATTTTTTTTTTTGGCACCATATGTCTTTTGTCACTTTGCCTGTCAATCCTTAGTTGCTCTTTCTCCACAGTCTTCTAAAGGACCCCAATCTTTGTCATTTGAAAATATTTCCCAGCAGCGTGCTTTGGGGGAAGGGAGGGAAAGGGAGAAGGGAGGATGGAGAATCACAGAAAATGACCATTTAGACACTTTTTGGCAGTAAATATGCAAGCAATGTATTCACTTACCTCTTTCCTTTCTCTGCAACTCAGCCTTGGAATAAAGGAGGGAAAAAAAAGGAGACCCAGTAGGATAGCTTCTCTAAATTTACCAGCAAGAAAGGACCTGGGATTCTTGTCCTTTAAGTGCCTCTAAACATGGTTTGCATAGCTGGATCTCGGCTTATCTGTACTTTTCTGCTTTCGCTTCCATACATGGGTCTGTTCCCAACAGTAACTCCAAGCTGTCGAAAAGGAGCTATCAGGCAGCCTTTAGTTTCAGCCAACACATGAATAGTAACATATAGCTGCATATTCTTGTATGCATAGAAATTTACACAAATAGGCTATACATGTACATACATGTACATGTATTCATGCACACACACACAACACACACACACAGCCTTTTCAACGTAGTCCATTTCTTATCCTGATATCGTGCCATGGTGACTTTTTTGAATTAACTTGAAATGATGAAATGGAAGCAACACTGGATTTGGAGGCAGAGGAGCTTGGCTCAAACCCTGGCTCTTTGACTTATTATCTCTATGACTTTGAACAAGTCACTTGACTTCTCTGGGCCTCAGTTTCCTCATCTGTAAAATGAAGGAGTTGGATTAGATGACCTCAAGGTCCCTTCCAGCTATAAACATGTGATCTTCTGATAGGATTCCTTGTCAAATCTTATGTGTAACTTAATTATTCTTGATTTTTCTATGCAGTTGTGGGAAAAAAATTCTTTCATTATATGGATTTTGAAGTGATTTTGCTTCATCATTAACATTGTTTCTTATAAGACTTCATGAAAGAAAAAAAATAAAACTCTTCCCATGTTAACCTTAAATAAAATTGATCTGATTTTTGTCTGTTTTTATTTGCAAGAAAGATTTATTTTAAAATGAACAAATATTATTCATATAACATGTAATACTTATGTAATATAATAATATTATTAAAAGAATTTATTGATTTCTTAATATTTGGAAGTGTTATTAATTTATCTACAACAGAAGTTACCCTGCTAAGTGCTAAGGCATTGGGAAGGAAACATGTAGATAAACAAGTATATATAAAGATAAAATAAATACAAGGTGATTTTTTGAGCTGGGGATGGTGTAAAGATTCCATATAGAAGATGGCGCATGGCTAATTTTGAATGGAATAAGTCATTCTAAGATCTGGAAGTGAGGAAGGAGGAGGTGACTTTATTTGAGAAAGCTGATGATGCATTATAGAGAGAACTGGACTTGGAGTCTGGGACACCTGAGGTCATACACCTACTAGCTGCGGGACTCTGGGCAAGTCAACTTGACCACTGTTTTCCTCAGTTTTTTCACCTGTAAAGTGGGGATGATAATCCCTATTTTACAGAATCATTGTGAGGACTAAATGGCATATTTATTAGAAGTGCTTGGCACAGAACCTGGTACATATTAGGTACTACATAAAAGTTTATGAAAGTTCCTTCCTCTTCCCCTTAAAGCATGTGAAAGATGGAGAGTCAAATATGAAAAGTAGCAAGAACTGTTTATTTGGATTTTTAGACTACAGGGAGAAAAGTGATATTCAAAAAAGCATGGAAATATAGGTAGAGACGAGATCGTGAAAAACTTTAAATAACAAACAAAGGATTTTATATTTGACTATAAGGGAAAGGAATCATTGCAGTAGGGTAGTTTTCATGACTTTGTCATAGGATTCATTCATATAACATAATATAAGAGTATAAGGGCTATTGTAGACTTTGGAAAAAGGTGAGATCAGCATAGGGTCAAGTCCCCATTGGATCTTGAATTTAGAGCTGGAAGGGACCTGAGGGACCATCTTCCAAACACGGTTCTATGGTCCAACTATTAGTCCAGCTTTTACACATTTTACAAAGAAGTAAACTGAGACCCTGGGTACTTAAGCAATTTGCTTATTCTATAGGTTGCTAGGGAAAGAAGAGGCATTTTTATTCCAAGTACTCTGACCCTAGCATTTATACTTTTTTTTTATCATATATGGGAAAGCTTCAGGAACTAGACAAGAAATTATCTAGAACTTGAAGAAGAGTGACTTTTTTCTTACTGGAACGAGGAATGAGAATAGGAATAATTAGCAAAGTATTTTGAAAAGAGCCCAAGGGGGCAACTATGTGGCTCAGGGGATAGATCCAGGACTAGACAGGGGAGATCCTAGGTTCAAATGTGTACTTAAATACTTCCTAGCTGTGTGACTCTGGTCATGTTACTTCATCCCCATTACCTAGTCCTTACAGTTCTTCTGCCTTGGAACCAATAAACAGTATTGATTCTAAGACAGAAGGTAAGGGTTTAAACAAACAAACAAACAAACAAACATAAGGCTTAAGATCTAATTCCAATTTTGCATGTTTTATCTATGTGACCTTGGATAAGTCCACCTCTCTGGGTTGCAGTTTTCTCACCTATAAAATGAGAGTACTGGACCAAGAGATTTCTAAGATTGATTCCAGCTTTTTAATTCTACTAATTTTTGAATAGGCCTAATATGATTTCCCCCCTCTTAATTACTTGGATTTATTAATTTACAATTATCTTCATCCTTTTTATTCCAGATCCACTCAGAATTCATCTAGGAAGAACCAATCTCTCTAGTACTCTTTCCTCTAATGTTGATGCATTTATGTTTTTTCTTCCTTTCAAGGTTGTTGCCTGGTAAACCTACTAACTGCATTATGATACTCTGATGGACTCAGAATTTTCACCTGAATCGAGTTTTAGTCCTCATTGCAGAGGGAGTGAGAGGAGGAAGGAATTCCTACCCATTTTTCTTACCATTAGTAGAATAAACTCTTGGGGAGCAAACCTCCAAAGGGCTGTGTATGTGTGAAGTCTCTTTCTCTTGCAGAGAATTTCAGAGAAGGGGAGAAATCTCAGACAAAAGGAATGCTTGGTGGTAGAGGAAAGATGAGCTAATCCCTGGGGTCAGGAGATGTACCAAAGGATAGTGATCAGCCTAGGAACTAAAGACTAAGAAAACGCAAAGGGACCAATACTATAAAGAATCTTTTGAGTGATTTTCCCTAACATGAAGCTCTAGTTTCCAAGACTCTCTTTCTATAGCTTTATTTCGGAACCTTCACCTTCTGACTGGAGTCCTGTTGAAGCCTCTACCTCAAATCTATGAGTTTTTGGTTTTGCTTTGTTCTTTTGTTGTTTTTGAGTTGAGATTATAACTGCTGTTCCAATTCAGGTGGACTGATTGATGTGTCCCTGGTACTCCAAATTGTAATCCTGAATGCCTTTTCCCAGAGGGACGTTATTACAAATGGTGCTTAGGTTGTAGACTAACATTAGTAGAGTTCATCATGGAATAGATAATGATTTTAAGGCTTGATCTGATAACATAAATAAAGGATCTGATGCTATAGTGATAGATGCTAAGTCAGAGGTCATCTGGTCAATCAATCAATAATCTTCTTTTATAGGTGAGAAAACTAAGACCCTGAAAGCTAAAGTCATTCAGATAATACATAGAAAGGTATTGTATAAAATTCTTACAGGGCAGCTGGGTAGCTCAGTGGACTGAGAGTCAGGCCTAGAAATGGGAGGTCCTAGGTTCAAATCCGGCCTCAGACACTTCCCAGCTATATGACCCTGGGCAAGTCACTTGACCCCCATTGCCCACCCTTACCACTCCTCCACCTAGGAGCCAATACACAGAAGTTAAGGGTTTAAAAAAATTTAAAAAAAAAAGTCTTACCCCCGAATGAGAAAATGCAATCTTCCTCAAAAACCAACATTTGGAACACAGCCTCTTGGTTGGCTGGCATCTGCCTGTAGCTATAGTTACTAAGGGAGAAATACTGTAGTTTGCATGAATTAAAGATAGAATCTCATGGGGAAATGAGGTAGGTACTTAGCGGGGATCTGGAAAGGAGCTCCTTAGCAGCTGGTGGCCTGGATGCTTTTGGAATATGAGCCAACTTGGTGGGATTCTGGAAAAAAAAAAAACAAAAACAAAAACAAAAAACAAAGCCCTAGACTTATTTTGGATAAGACCTGAGTTCAAATCCTTTTTTCAGATGCATAGCTATGTGATTAGAGACAATTTACTTTATTCCTTTTAGCCTCAATGTGCAAAATAGAAATAATAATAGCACCTACAACTCAATGTTGTTTTTGAGGATCATTGAGATACTATATGTAAAGTGATTAAACATTTTAAAGTCCCCAGTTAGAAATTTCAACTAATAACCTCAAGGAAACATCAACAAACTTTAAAGAATGTAATTCTGAGCCTAGGAAAGCTATTTATTTACTTGTTTCTCGGTCATATTGGATGATATCACATAGTGAGTCTCTTACATCTGTGGAGAGGAAAATGTTACATAGAGTGAAGAACTTGGAGGAACTGTGACGGAGAGCTATTAGAACTGTCTTCCACTCTCCTTTTTCCCACCCCCAGGTATTTGGAAATTCAAATTATTTTTTTGTAAGACCTACCAATCTGAAATGGCTGTGAGCACAGGCCTGGAAATTGAGTGTCTGAGAAGCAGCCCAGCTAAGTTCAGAAAAGCTTATTAAATTGGCTTTGGCGTAATGATTTTTCTAGACAAAGCAAGTCTTATAACACATATCTAAGCCAAATGATCCTAGTAAACTATATTGCTGAAGAATTTGTGTATCTCCAGGAAGATTTTGTTTGGAATATCTCTAACAAGAGCAAGGATGCACCATTGCTAACTTCCTGAAGGCAGGTTCTCTTACCCTTTTTTGAATGTCTCCCAGGAAGGTGGATCATCACCCAAATTCTGTGACATCCCAAGGGAGAAAGAGGCCTGTGCTTGATTATCTCCAAAGAGGCTTAATGAAGATCAGTTTAGAATGGAAGTTATTATGAATCTTTAGTAATTGCATTTTTAATAGGAAAAGAAAAGACATCTACATTTGCCTGGTCTATCCCACGACTACCAGGAGGCGTGATGTTGGCTGAATCATTTCCTCTCAATTAAGGGCCCCAGGTTTCTTCTTTATCCAAATAGACAACTTGTTGCTTATTTGCTTGGAGTTAAACTTCAGAACTCAAATGATGAATGTGTCTCATCGTTAGTACTAAATTGCCATATGGAATCACAAACAAATTTGATTAATTGTTTCACTTACCAGCCATCTTCAGCATATAAAAACTGCTAACATAAGGTGTGTGTTTGGCATTGGGAGTGGGAGGTGTGTTAACACACCTAGATATGATGAGGAAAAAACTTCTTTTATTAGAATGAGAGCTTCATGAGGATAGAGAACTTAGTTTTTGTCTTACTTTATAGGAGAAGAAAGAGAGTACTTGTCCTGAGGAAGGCATAAATTCAGAGCCAGCTTCAAACATACTTATTAGCTTGGTGGCCCTGGAAAAGTATTTTAATCTATTGACCTTTGTTTCCTCAAGTTTGAAATAGAAATAATCATAACATCTACCTTTAAGAATTGTTGAGAGAATTAAATGATATATCATTTGTGATGCACTTAACACAGTGCTAGGCACGTTCTGCCTTTCTTCACTCCTTCCCTCTTCTTTTCCTTCCTCTCTTCTTTCCTCCCTCCATCCCTTCCTCCCCTCTTTCCTTCCTTCCTCTGTTCCTCCCTCTCTCCCTCCCTCCCTACCTCCCATCCTCCTCCTCCTTCTTTTACTTATTTCCTCCCTTCCTTCCCTCCTTTCCTCCTTCCCTCTTTTCCTCCTTCCTTCCTTCTTTCCTTTTTTCCTTCCTCTGTTCCTCTGTCTCCCTCTCTCCTTTCCTTCCTTCCCTCTTTCCTCCTTCCCTCTATTCTTCCTTCTTTCTT
>NC_058131.1:86592723-86638670 GCF_016433145.1 Gracilinanus agilis
TCCTTCCTTCCTTCCTTCCTTCCCTCTTTCCTCCTTCCCTCTATTCTTCCCTCTTTCCTTCCTTCCTTCTTTTCTTCCAGCTTCCTTCCTTCTTTTCTTCCTGCTTCCTTCCTTCCTTCCTTCCTTCCTTCCTTCCTTGTTCCTCTTGCATATGTACTGACTAATTACCAATATTTTTCTGATAAAACATGAGAAAGGACACTCATATATGGTATATTTTTTTTCATTATAGAACATGAACATTTTAGTAGACTCTCTGCCCCACTGAATGAAGAAAGCCTGAGGGAGATTCAAATCCCCTGAGTCACCCTGTCAAAAGTATGGCCTGTAGTAACAACAAAAAGCCCTTTTTTGACAATATGTTTGAAAATCAAATAGCATCTAGTTTATTAGGTGTCTCCCTTTGCCATGATTTGGGTCACTCCCAGAACCTTCACACACATCACTTGTGTCTCCCTGCTCTCATTTCCCCAAGGCCTAGGCATGTTTGAATAAAGAAGAACCCTATAAAAACTACTGACTTTCATTGGTTTGTGGCACCCAATTCTAACTGGAGATCCCAATGGACTTGACTTGTTTCCAAGCTTCTGGAATGCCTTTTCTAATTATGAGTATTTCCCCTTAATAAAGATGGCTGGCATCATTTTTTCTTTGAAAGTTTCTCTTTCATGCTATCTTCTGCCTTATGATATCTCACCTCCCAGTCACCCCAGTTTTCTCCTTAGAATCATTAGTCTTGGGCCAAGCCTGAGACCAATGGCTGAACCTCAACAGCTTGCCCTACCCTTCAGGGGTAATTCTTTGGTGTATCCATGAGTCATTTTTTTTCCTCTTCTGTCTTTTACCCTCAGGCCTAGTAATTATATTTTGCTAAATTAAAAAGTATATATTTACAGTTCAGTGACTCTTGTGATGCCAATTGATTTTTTTCAGTGAGAAGGGGATGGTGGTAAAGAGAAACTAAATACTTGTTAATTGAAAAACAAGCCATTTGTATATAATAAGTGAAGAATAAAAAGTCTATATAGAATGTTTTAATGTTTCTGAAGGACTTTATAAATATGATCTCACTTAATCTTTATAATACCCCTGAAATATTTGTGATATCACTATCCCCATTTGAGGACACTGAGGCAGTCAGCAGTTTGGTTACTTGACCAGGGTCATGCCATTAGGAAATGTTTGAGGCAAGATTTAAACATGAGTCTTTCTCATCCCCATTATATTTCTCTATACCTCTGTTCGACTTAGGCAAGAGGGTGAAAAATTGGGTCACATAAGTAATAAGTCCGTTGACTATGTATTTGTCACAATGGATAGTTTCACATGTAATAGAAGTCAGTGACTAACCAATGGGCAAATATTTTTAATTTAAAGGATATGTGTTACTCCTAGAGTAACTTCAAAGGCTTGGAGTTTCTTTTGGTTATAAGATTTGGGAAATTTGGGAACTCTAAGATGTGGGATTTACTGTGATGAAGTAAAAACTTTGTTGAATTTGGAATAGGGAATCTGGTTCCATTAACTTCTCTAGACCTCATTTTCCCTCTCTATAAAATGAGGGGATTGGATGACATAATCTCTAAATTCCTTGTCACTCTTAGTCTATGATCTTGTATTTTTTAGTGTCAGCAAAATGAAGTTCAGATTTTCTTTGGTTAAACTATCTCTTGTTTCATGTCATTTTGGTGATAATATTGATAAAGTACTTGTTTGAGGACTTTAATTCTCATCCTCTGCATTCTATTTCTGCTTAGGCTGCTGTCAGATGATATAAGCTAATGAGATGTCTGAAAGGGTACAAGTCAAACTAATAAGCATTCTTTACCTATCTGCTCTGTGTGACACTGTGCTAGATTCTGAGCAAATAAAGACAAAACAGATAAAAGAATCCCACTCCTCTGCTCTCTTGAAATATCTTGCATTCTATTTGGAGGTATAGGGGTTAATAAATGCAAATAGTTAAGTGCCTATGGAAGGAGGTGGGATTCCATTGCAATATCCCACTGAGAGACTTTTCTAGACATCATGCTATAGATTGTCTTTACTTCCATTCCCTGGAGTGAATTAACTTTTTATGAGTATCACAAATTTTATGTTAAATATTTTAGATCTTGCATGTAATGTAATATTTTATATATTGTGTATAATAATATTATATATTAATTTATATAACTAAACTGCCTTTTGAGGGCAAGTACAATTCACCTTTCAAAATTTGCTTATATTTCCAATAAAAGTTAATGCTGTGCTACGTATATTGGCAGATATACAAAAAAGTACATATTGAAAGAATGTAGTATTTAGTATAATAATAACTAATATTTTTATCATTCTTTACAGATTTAAAATAGTCCTTATAATTTATTAACTCATTTTATCATTACAATAACCTTGGAAGGATAGATGCTAATAAAATCCTCATTTCACAGCTGAAGAAACTAAAGCAGACAGAGATTAAATTATCCTGTTTGAGATTACATTTGAACTCACATCTTCTTGACTCCAGGTCCAATGCCCTATGACAGAGGTATCAAATTTAGGGCTGTATCCTGCCTTCAAAACTCTAGACTGTAGTCCAAACCAGATTAAAATGTAATTGAAAAGTATTTAATAAGATAAAATTTAAAAAATGATGTTAATTTGTGGTTTTCTAAGAAAATATACAACCCACAGGCATCCATTTCTATTTGAACTTAGTACAACTGTTCTAGAAACTAGGTGGGATGGAAAGGGGTGGAGATGAAATAAATATTAGGTTTTCTCTGTGCCAGGAACAATGCTAAGCATATTTTACAAATATTATCTTATTTGATCTAATCTGTGGTGCTGTTACTATCCTTACTTTATAGCTGAGGAAACCAAAGCAAAGAGAAATTACATTGCTTATTCAGGGTCACACAACAAGTGACTGGAGGTGGATATAAACTCAGATTTATCCTGACTCCAGCCCCAGTGAGCTACCTACTTGCTTTTTGAAAAGAATGGAGCAACTAAGGGTTAAAATTGGAAGAAAATTCAAAAGAACTGAAGGTGTGGCAAAGAATGCTTCTTATGAGAACATTTAGGGAGGGAGATAAGAAATGATCTTTAGAACAGAGAAACCCCAGCTAGAAGGAAGACCCTTGGTTTCTGACTATTTGTGGTCCTAAACCATCTTAACATCAATGTGAAAAACAGAGAAACAAACCTTTTTTTTTTTTTAAACAATTAACAAATAGCAATTGTCCTGTAGTTAAGGATTTTCTTAGACATTAGTTAGTCTAAGTAAGAGACTGGGCTATCATTGGCAGTTCACTGTGTACTGGATGACACGAGGCTTCCTAGCATCACTCAACCAAGCCCAAGTGCCTTAGAGGATGGGGCAAAGGCATCGCTCCACAGACCAGACCTGCGGAGAGTATCCCAGGTGCCAAGTGGTGCCTTGCTTTTCAGCCAAGGACAAGGAAATTACTCCCTTTGGTCTTGGCCTCTATGAGAAGGAAATTCCTGGCCTTCAGCCCTGTGGCATTACAGGTACGAATTTCAGGAGGATAGGAAATGGGACCTCCCCTGTTTTGGCACATTTCTCAGGATCTTTTCTGGCAGACCTTCCTGTGCCACTTCAGGGAGGAAGTTTCAGGCATATGTTCTCTCCTCTTTGGGACTTTGATATCATCAGGTATGATATCATCCCTTCAATTCTTGGCTTCTATTCTCCCCAAAGGAAAGAAAACTGAACATGAATAAGAGAATATGTGAAGGATCTTTGATTTTAGCAGCTTTGAAAACTCTTGGTTTGGGAATACCAATTACCTATGTGGATCACAACTCATCTATGGCTCAGAAGATGAAAAAAAAATTCCCTTTCATACATGTAAATTAAGTGACTTCAGGTTTCCTCAGCCTGCAGAAATAACAGGTGAAATTTGAATAATAATAGTATTAATAATAATAAAATGAATTATTCCCATTTTTATAATACTTAAAGGTTTGCAAAGTACTTTGATTATATTAATTTTTTAAAAATCCTCACCAGTCAGTTGCAGCTAAGGGGGTCAGTGGATTGAGAACCAGGCCTAGAGATAGGAGATCCTGGGTTCAAATCTGGTCTCAGACATTTCCTAGTTTTGTGACCAGAGAAAGTCTCTTAACCCCCATCGCCTAGTCCTTAGCACTCTTCTGCCTTAGAACCAATACATAGCATTGATTATAAAATAAAAGGCAAGGGTCTTTAAAAAATCCTCAAAAATCTGTGAAAGAGATGAAACCCCATTTTACAAATTAAAAAAATTGAGGCTCTCTGTATTTAAGCCACTTGCCTAGTATTATACAGCTAATATCATGCTTTGAATTCAGATCTCCCTGACTCCATATCTAGGACTTTATCCATTATCTCACTGTCTTAAGTTATGAACCAAAGTCTCCACTTCAGAATCGATACCCTAAATATCACATTACATGATGATTGCTCTAGAGATGGAGAGGTAGCATAAAATCTCTTTCATGGCAAAGCTATCTTGGGTTAGCCTGAGCAGTCATATCTCACAGGTACTACTTAAAAAAGGGAATAATTGAGCTCAATTCTTTTGTTTTCTCTCTCACTAGGCTTGTAAAGAAACTCATTTGATAGAATTACCTTGAAAAAGTCTTGGCCAGAGTGTCTAGTGGGAATTCGACTCAATTGCATGGGACAATTTTAATTCTGCACCATTCATTCCCCCTGCAGCTCTTCCCCTTCCATTCTCAGACTTCTGGTAGAGAAAGAAAGTGCCTCTGTTCATTCTGGCCTGTGGGCCCACCATCCATCTGGATGCTTCAATATAATGATTTTGAATTTGACTCCAAAGACTCAATGATTTTGAATTCAAGAGAGTACTTCATGCTCTTTCATGAAAAGCATTTTTTAAAATTTGTTAATCTTCACCTGAGGAAATTGATTCTTCTGTAGCTGTTTCCCTTATTTCATCAGAATTGGAGATCAAGCTTCTCCCCTGAGGATCCTCTAGCACTTTACCAACTACTGTGTCCCAATCTATAAGCACTGGCAGTTCTCCCACTCACTATGCATTTGACCTAGCTGTGAAAGAATTTCTGTTAAGTAAGCGCTCACAAAGTATGGGGATTGGAGAGAACAATCAATGTGGACATAAGGAATGAAAGATCCCCTTTCTGATTATGGATGTGCCATGTGTTTTAGGAGGACTTTCGAAAATGATTATTTTTTTTTCACTCTAATGATTGTTTTTTTTTTCTTTCTTTTTTTTAAACCCTTAACTTCTGTGTATTAGCTCCTTGGTGGAAGTGTGGTAAGGGTGGTCAATGGGGGTCAAGTGACTTGCCCAGGGTCACACAGCTGGGAAGTGTCCCAGGCTGGATTTGAACCTAGGACCTCCCATCTCTAGGCCTGGCTCTCAATCCACTGAGCTACCCAAATGCCCCCCACTCTAATGATTGTTAATGGCGATGCTGGAAGGTTTGGACAGGAGAGAATAAAAGTAAGAACAGTGTGTGTGTATTCAAGCCTGGGGATAGAGTTTTGAGTTAACATTATAATCTACCCATTTGTTCATTCTGGACACCCTTGGAACTTAGAGATCAATGAAAATTATGGAATGTTGGAATGAAGATAAGACAAACTTCACATTTCTTGTTCATTCTCATTAACAAATAAACAAAATCAAAATTTATCATGGAGCAAAATTTAACTTGCTGCCAATTTTCTTCCAAGAAGGAAGAGAAATTAAGTTAAGTTAAATTTAAAATTAATTAAGTTAAATTTTTTTAAAGAACCATATTCAGTAAATACAAGCCTTGAACTTGTTATTAGAATTAAACCTCTGTCCTCTGGTGGACTGTATGACCTTGAATAAATCCTCTTTGACCTTCTGTTTTTTCAAATCCAAATGGGAATATTAATGATACTAATGGTAGGACAGCAACTCCAAAGAAATTTTAACAATAATAATCAAAGAAAGGCATCATGTCAGAGTGGCTGGACAGCAGTCTCCAAACCAAAAAAGATCTGAGTTCAAGTTCTATTTCTTTTTATTTATTTCTGTTTTTATGTGTAGACATAATTTTTCATAATAATTTTATGACATTTTTTTATTTGTGCTCTTTCCTCTTCTCTTCCTGAGATGGCAGGTAATGTGATATAGGTTATCATGTAATACATATTTTCATATTTGTCATCTTGTTAAAATAGATACATATTGTTTATACAAGAAAAAAAATCATGAAGAAAAGTGAAAAATGGCATGCTCCAATCTTCATCCAGACTCTCAGTTCCTTCTGTCGAAATGGATAGCTTTTTCCATCATGAGTTCCTTGGAGTTGTCTTTGATCCTGACCTTGGTGATAATGATAGTCAGTTACAGGTGATGAATTATACATTTTTATTCTTACTGTGTACAAGATTCTCATGGTTCTGCTCACTTTGTGTCACTTCATATAAGTCTTTCCAGGTTTTTTTTTGTAATCATCTTGTTTGTCATTTCACATAGTACAATGACGTTCCAGTACAAGCATGTAACACAATTGTTCAGCCATTTCCCAACTGGTGAATATCACCTCAGTTTCCATTTTTTTTGCCACCACAAGAAGATCTGTGATAAATATATTTTTATAACCTTTTTCTTCTTAGAATTGTTACTGTGTATTGGTTCCAAGAATGGTAAGGGCTATGCAGTAGAGATTAAGTGAATCGCTCAGATTCACACAGCTAGGAAATATCTAAGGCCAGATTTCAACCCAGAATCACTATGTCTGGCTCTCAATCCACTAAGCCACCTTGCTGCTCCTTGTTATTAATATTTTTATACAAGTAGGCCCTTTCTCCCACCTTTGATGTCTTTGGGATATAGATTTAGTAGCAGTATTGCTGGGTCAAAGGGTATGCACAGTTTTATGGCCCTTTGGGGGAAAAAAATGAATGAGGCCTTTGTCAGAGACACTTGCTATAAAATTTTTCCCCAGTTTTTTATTTCCTTCTAATTTTGGTTGTATAGTGGTGTTTTATGTTTTTTTTTTTTCTGGGTGGAAAACCCTTTTAATTTAATGTATTTAAAGTTATCTATTTTACATTTTATAATATTCTCTCTATTTTTTTGGGTCATAAGTTCTGCCCTTATCCATAGGTCTAACAATTTTTGTGCTCCCTTAATTTCTGTATTGTATTGGTCTTTATTTCTAAAACATAAATCCATTTTGACTTTATCTTGGTATGTGGCATGAGATATTGCTCTATGCCTAGTTATTGCCATATTGTTTTCCAGTTTTCCCAGCACTGAGTTCTTCCAAAAGTCTGAATTTGGGGGTTTGCCAAACACTATGTTACTATAGTCATTTACTAGGGCATGTTGAGGGCCTAATCAATTTTCAAGTCCTGTTTCAGTGTGCTAGCTGTATGATGTTGGACAACTCATTTATCACTCCCAAGACCAAGTCTCAGAGAAGGTGCCTACTTCCATTTGCAGAGGAAGTTTCCTTATCTAGGACCTCTCTATCCATATCACTGATATCACAGTGCCTTTTTACTTCCTCAGGAATAACAATTATTTGCCAAATGGATTGAGATACATTACCAGAACAAATAATTATTTTTAACATTTGATTGAATTTTATTGGTAATCACTGGAAAATCATATAATTAGGTCTTAGGATCCCCAGTGTCTGGTAAATGTTTAACAACAATCAGATTTCTAAAGAAAAAGATGGGTGCTCAACACCCATTTGAAGTTTAATTGCATTATTAAAAATATCTTCATCCAATCTTAAAGTCTAGATAAGCAATAGAACAACAAAGAAAGCTTTGATTTCTAATGCTTATACTGAAAATTTAACAGTGGATTTTGAGACAATGGTTAGAGCTGGCTCCAGCACACCTGGTTTAGTCTCTTTGTATTTTACATTCAAGGGTGTCATTCTCAAAGCCTAATTTATAAACTGAAACACAATAAATGAACTTTTATTGAGGGTCAATTATGTATTTAAAACACTGGGGCTAGGATCCATGGAAGAAACTAAATATGAAGGATTTCTGTCCTCCAGAACTTTAAGATCTGCACGGGGAAATGGCACATATTTTTACAAGTCAGTTTATATGTTTCATTGTGTGATGAAAGCAATTAAAGAATATGAAGGTATACAGGACTCAAGGAAAGATTCAGAACTCTGATGCCATACAATTTCAATTCAAGATATGTACATTATGTCCAGAAACTGCATCAATACTTAAGCTTAAAAGAGAAATAGAGCCACTTAAAATATCCTAAACTTTCATGCAGGCTTTCACTGCAAAGACACCAACTGGCGTAACAATCAGTACTTCTTGGCCTGAGTTAGTCTGTCATATATTCCTGATTTCTATCCTGTTCTTCCACATATGGACCCTATGGACCCATAACCTCCAAAATGGACCTCTAGGAGCCATGCTCCCAGACCCCATTGTGGTTCATGTGTTCATCTTTCAAGAATCAGCTCTAGGGACCCCATCTTCTTAATTGGTGCTCTACCAAATGCAAATTAGCCCAAGGAGCCTAGTAAATAAAAATCTGTTCCTGGACCCAGATCTTAGATTAGTTCACCTTCACTTGCCATCAAGATACCTCTTAAGCCTATTAAATACTACTAATGGCTATGACATCTTCAGGATGTTTGCTCCTGATTCTTGATGCTGTAAACTGGTATTTCAAATTGGCATGAGGGAAAACTGGCAAGTTAAGGTCATATGGTATAATGATAAGAAAGGTAGATTTAAAGTCAGGGGACAGGAACGGCTAGGTGGCTCTGTGGATAGAGAGCCAGTTCCTAGGTTCAAATCTGTCCTTAGACACTTCTTAGTTGTGTGACCCCGAGCAAGTCACTTAACCAATTGCCTAGCCCTTAACACTCTTCTGTCTTAGAACCAAAACTTTTTATCAATTCTAAAACAGAAGAAAAGAATTTTAAGAAGTCAGAGGAACAGGATTATGAATTGGATTTCTGCCAAATTGCTAACTGTTCAATCTCTAAGCTGTGGTTCTATCATTGGTAAAACGAGAAGAATGAATGAACTGATGAATTCTAAGGTGTCTTCTGGCACTAGATTCTAGAATCTAATGTTTCTCAGTGGTGATTTCAGTGATTTTCTAGATAAGCTTCCTCAAACCAACATTTGAAGGCATTTTCTTAGAAATGACTTATTCTGGTCTTCTTACTTTTTTAGAATTTCCATATTCTCCTGTCTCTTCTTTGCCCAAACATGACTAGGAAGCATTACTTGATTAAACCCACCTGGATTTGTCTCCTCTACCCAAGAACCTGGAAATTATAAGTATTGTAAAGTTGTTTTTCTATCACATTTGATTTTATCATAAGTATACCAAATTTTTTTATTTTTCTAAGTAGATTGTAATATCTCTAATGGCATGGATTATTATTATTATTTTGTTCCTATCTTGAGATTATTAAGTATGATACTCAACATGTTAAATACCTGGAAAATATTTGTGGACTGATTTATTTGCACTTCCAGATTCACAACTTAAAGTGCCAAGAAGACAATTTGTACCTTGTAACATTTTAAAATCTTCACTTAAAGGCTTTACTAGTTATTTCTAGCACTGTGTGATTTTAATTTTATTCAGGCTTGCCAAAAGTTCTCTCATTAGGCTTGATCACCTCTATGTTGCTTATCTCTGTAGTACAGGCAACAGCAATATGAGAATATGAAGTGAAATGGAAGGAAGCCATTCATCCTGTTCTCCATCATTGAATCCCTGTAGCAAGAGGAATGATGGAATGGCTGAAATCAAACCAAAGAAGTTTTAAAGAATTTGGATTAGAAAGAGCTGGACAATTTAAGCAAAGTGATTATCTTCTTGAAGTTTAAAATAATAGCTCTGCTCTCTCATACCACAATGGAGGAACCCTAGGGAGCTTCTTTGACCAAATTAATGACACTGATAAATGAAGGGGTATCCTGTCAAGCTTGTCTGGGTCAGATGGAGTCAGGCCACAGCACTAATTGTGGAGATAAGGAAGGTAGCCAAGGCAAATTGTCATTGAGTGACAACAGAGATTCTTATAGAACAGGATAGCTTTTCCCTAAACACATAGAACAAGTGAATCCAAGGGAAAATCTCAAAACTTTCCAAAAATTTCACAATGCTAGACACATTTAGGAGCTAAGCATGTCTGGAGGCTCATTATAGCTACAAAAGACATGAATTATTAAACATGTCATCTGGGTTATACATCAAAATAGAAAAAAAGAAAGCTACCAAGAGTTTAGAAAAATGTGCAAACATTAAACAGGAATATATTTTTCCAAGTTGGTTCTTATCTTATTTGAAGCAGTTAAGAGCTATTTATTGGTTTCTGATGGAAAGCAAGTTCAATAAATTTTGCTGCCTTTTGCCTGTTCATCCTCAAAATTCCTAGTCTCTAGGTTGCTCTCAACAAATCTGACTGAAGGACAGAAAAGCCAGGGCTACACATTTGTTATTCATGATAGAATGTAGAGAAGAAATAGCCTTTTTGCAGGACCACCACATCTAATGAACTTTAACCTTTGCGTATAACTAAGAGGACAATAGGAAACAGTGAACTGGGTTTAATTTCTGGGAGACCTGCCTTCTGAAACATACTAGCAATGTCATCTAATGTCTCCTTGCCTCAAACAACTAACTCCCAAGTGTTTATTTGATGATGGGAGTATCTATACCAGGTGTTTCTCACACTAACAAAATCTGTATTCATGTATCATCGCCAGGATGACACCAAACAACTGGAACCTCCAGAAGAAAGAAGCTATTTCAAAGAGATCAATAGAATAAGCTTTTTAAGGGGAAATTTTTACTTTCTTTTTTTCCCCTCTTTCTTTGTTCCTTTTCTCCCCTCCCCTCCTCTCTCCTCTCCTTTCAATCTTCCTTCCTTCCTTCCTTCCTTCCTTCCTTCCTTCCTTCCTTCCTTCCTTCCTTCCTTCCTTCCTCTTATGCCTCCCTGTCACTCATGCTCTCCCTTTCTCTGTCCCTGTCTCTCTCACACACTTATTTATCTATCAGTTTGTGTTTGATTTTCCTAAGAAAATATAAGTTCCTTGGATGTAGAGCCTACTTTATTTCTCAATCTATGTGTGTGCATGCTTGTTTTAGAGACAACTTTACAATGCTAATCACTAAAATTAAACATAGCATCCAACAAAAAAATGACTTTCTTAGTATTTTAATTAAATTATTAAACTTAAAAAATAAATACATAATACATATTTATATGATATATTTATATAATATATGAAAATTAAATACATTAAAATTAAAATAAGATAATTTAAATGTATCTACAAAATATATAGCTTTCTGAGTTTCTTTTTTATTATAGTCAGTATTGAACCTCATGAATGTATAAAATATTATGTGAACAACTTACCAAACTATCTGGTTTTTTCTTTACTTTGAAACTTTGACTATAGTTGGCTGGCTTTGAGATCAGTTACAGTCCTGACCAATTTGTCTCATTGGTGATCAAAAACTGCCCTATTTTTGTTAGTCTCATGCAAGTTGGCCTATCTGCTGCTATTTTCCACTTTTGTGTTGCTTGATCATGAAGCTTCAATATCATCAATCAATCAATTAGCATTCATGAAGTACCTCTTGTTGCTGGGTATCTTGAGCTAGATACAGTTATAGTGAATACATACACATTCATATGTACACACATGTAGTACACATATCACAACTACGTGCATATATGTATTATATGTTTATATACACAGATGCATGTGCTATAAATATGTTTATACATCTCTCTATATATACATATATAAATATAAATGCATGTAAATGCATGTGTTTGTATCCATTTATCTCTCCACCCTTCCATCTATCTATATTTATAATTCTGAGGACAAATTTTAAAAGATTTTTTGTTAGCTGCATTATTGCTGTTCCAATGCACTATTTCTGATGATCAAGAATGAAACATTTTGTTCCAATATCTCTGGTGTCCTCACTATGGTTTGATTCTACTTCCTACATTTCTGTGACCCACATATGTGAATAATTAAGTTATCAAAATTAGGCTTCTTCCTTCTTTTTCTAGGTCATCTTAAAGAGTGCCAGACTAAGAATTATGAGAGGACAAATTTTATTTCTATATTTATAGAATAAAATTTTTAAGGGCAGATGTGTTTAATATTACAGTCAGTTCTATATTACTAATGTAAACACCAACAATTATTGTTGTTGCAAGTATCCTGGGTTTTTTTCAATGCCATTAGAGGGTTAAAATCATGGGAAAATCACTTTTAATAGTGTAAACTTATAGTGAAATCATTAATTTGACATTTAAATATTCCCACTGTGTGAGACATGCCATATGACAAAGGATAACAGAAGGACAGCTCAAAGTGCTGTAGCACCAATATTTTTGGAGCATTTAAAAAAATAGACAAAGACCTTTAGAGTGAGTTAGGAAGATCCCTATAGCATTTATGGGAAAACTATGATAAGAAGAACATGAGACGAAAGGGCAAGATGGGTGACAATTTTACCATTGGAGTAAGCATTCACTCTATGTTAATAAGATGACAGATTCATTGAAATCTGAATTATAATTCAAGAAAAACACTACATTAAGGAGGTGAATAAAATAAGGATAAAGAAAAAAAAATCCCTGCTCTCAAGGAGCTTAAAATATAATTGGGAAAATAAGTGAACTGCCCAAGTAACAGTGATGAAAATAATATTATAAGTTCTTAAAAAAAGTT
Organism: Gracilinanus agilis; assembly: GCF_016433145.1. Classification (NCBI taxonomy): domain Eukaryota; kingdom Metazoa; phylum Chordata; class Mammalia; order Didelphimorphia; family Didelphidae; genus Gracilinanus; species Gracilinanus agilis. Next base: position 86,605,454 of record NC_058131.1, read on the forward strand.
TAAATGGGGCAGCTGGGTAGCTCAGTGGATTGAGAGCCAGGCCTAGAGACGGGAGGTCCTAGGTTCAAATCAGGCCTCAGACACTTCCCAGCCGTGTGACCCTGGGCAAGTCACTTGACCCCCATTGCCCACCCTTACCACTCTTCTGCCTTGGAGCCAATACACAGTATTGACTCCAAGACGGAAGGTAAGGGTTTAAAAAAAAAAAGTTTAAATGTCCATAAAAATTCCAATGAAGGAAAGAACTTTCAGCAAGGAGAATCAGATACAACTATTCTGGAGGGCGATTTGGAATTAAATCCAAGGGGCTATAAAAGAATGTTTACCTTTTGATCCAGCAATACCACTCCTAAAGAGATTAAAAAATGGGAAAGGACTTTTTTGTACAACAATATTTATAGCTACACTTTTTGTGTTGTCAAAGAATTGGAAACTAAAAAGATGTCCATCAATTGGGGGGATGATTGAACAAAATGTGGTATATTATGGTGATGGAATATTATTGTGTTATAAGGAATGATGAACAAGATGATTTCAGAAAGAACTGGAAAGGCTTATGTGAATTAATGCAGAGTGAAATAAGCAGAACCAGGAAAACATTATATACAGTAACTGAAATACTATGGACTGATCGGACATGATAGACTTTGCTACTAACAGCAATACAATGATCCAGGACAGTTCTGAGGGACTTATGAAAAAGAATGCTATCCACCTGCAGAGGAAGAACTGTTAGAATATAAATGCAAAAGAAAATATATCACTTCTCAAATGTTTATTTGGGTATATGATTTGGGTTTTTTGTTTTATAAGATTATTCACTTAAAAATGAATAATGTGGAAGTATATTTTGAATGAAAAAAAGGGAACAACCAAGGAGAATAAGAGGAGATTTCCAAGAGAAAGTGGTACCTAGACTAGATTGGATCATATATTACTGAAAAAGATTTCAGTAGTCATAAAAGGGAAGGGTAAAGATGGGAATATTTCAGGAAAATGGCATATGGAATGCTAAAGCTCAGAGTTTGGAAGTTAGGAAATATTCAGAGAATAATTCTCTTCTTGAGAAGGTAGTAGGAATTAGTGTTCTTACATTCGTAATACTATTTAATGCTTAGGTAAACTTGGACAAGTACCACAGCTTCTTTGGACCTCAGTTTTCCACATCTGAAAAAGAAGATTTTGGACTACACTGTGTTACCTTGATACACGAATCTAATTAGTTCTATGGCCAAGCTTGAAACAGTTTGCTCGTCTCAAATTGTATTTCCCAATTTAAATTAATGGAAATGCAATTAATCCATTCTGGCCCCCCCAAAAATACATGAATTTTTGTTAGCTTTTAAACATGAAAATGTACTTTATAAAAAACAAATAATATATTTATAGATAATAAGAAAGAATGTAAAAAAATAAACTTGCTTATAAAATGTTATTTACCTTCAAAGTCAGGTGAAGATGCTGGCTGAGAAGGTTTTGATTTCGTGCACTATGCTTAACATAACTTATTTTTTACACATGTAATGCTACATTTAAATGCAAAATTGACCTTACACATTACTTAGGATATTTAACTTTACTGCTAAACTTAATTGTTATTTTTTCTTAATTATCATCATTTTCTTCAATGAATTTTGTCTGTTTTGCCACACTTTCCTCCATTTCACTTAGAGGCAGGTTCACCAAAAACCTTTTCATGGAAGTTTGTTTCTTCCTCCCTTTCAGAAAACTTTGATAATGTGTTAAACAAATGTCACAAATTTGCAATGCATGACCTCTTGTAACTTTTTCTGGGTGTATCTTTTCAATAAACTATCTAATTTTTCTTCAAATTCTCACCATTTCCTTAATGCTACTGATTTTCCTACTGATTACCTCATCCACCTTGGGCTCTTCCAGTGGGCTAAAAAGCTCATGATTCAAATATCCACTCCTAACTTAAAGCAAAAACCCTGATCCTGACTGCACAGATCTCAAGTTGCTCATGATTTAAGGTGCCCGTGTATCGAGGTACCACTGTAGTAGGAATTGATAACTATAGACTGAGGGTTTAAATATCACTTAAACTAATATTATTTTTAATATTAATTTAAAATAATTTTTATTTAAAACTGTAAAAATGCAAAAAAAATTCTTAGTGCATTAGATAGAAAAAACAAAAAAAAAAAGACAATAAAAACAACCTAACCTGCAGACTGATGTGACTCTTGACCATTGGACTGAGTGATCTTTAAATATTTTTCCTCTAAGTTTTATTATTCTAGTTCAATTCAGTAATTGTAATGGGAAGCTAAATGGCATAGAAAATAGAGAGCTGGCCCTGGAGTCAGAAAGACCTGAGATCAAATTGAGCCTTTGAAATCTGACACTTACTGGTTGTGTGAACCTGGGCAAATCACTTAATCCCTGTTTGCCTCATTTTCCTTATTTAAAAAATGATGATAATAATAGCATCTACCTCCTAGAATTATTGTGAGAATCAAATGAGATAATAATTATAATGGACTTAGCACAGTGCTTGACACATGGTTAACACAATATAAATATTAGTTTTAATGATGATGATGATAATGCAACTTATATGTACTCAGGGTAAATATTGTACAGAATGGCTAGAACAAAAGGACAGGATTCTTGCCCTCAAGGAGCTTACACCATATCTGTATATATAAGCTGAAGATACATGGAATAATTAAAAATATAATGTATTTAAGCAACATGATACATAGTTAATATCTATCAATGTTCTTTGTACCTGAAGTTCATCTGGGCTTTTAACTTGAACTTTTATTTCAACCCTCTAGGCAAATTTGGAGTTATTTCTGGCCCAAAGGGCATTCTCCTGAAAAACAAGGATTCCATATTTCTTTCCTATTTCTGTCATTACCTTGTCCCAATTCTGTGCTAAAAATGAATATTTCTTATTCTTTCTTGTAACACTTTGTCTTCCCTACTGTAATAAAATTAACAAATAAATATCATTTAGAAATAATAGTTTTCCCCTTCTTACTCTATGAATCATCCAGAGTCTATCTAGACTTCAAGTTAATTAAGATGAAAAACATTTGAATGAGATAGCAAATCTACCTTCCAGGGATAGCCCAGCCATTAATGCTGAGTTAACATAAGCAAATTCCTTCCCTCTCTGGTTTGGTTTCCTCATCTGTAAAATGAGGGAGTTGATCAATAATGTCTTTATAAATCTATTCTATGATTTTATGACCTCTTTTAATTATACATTAATGTGTCTTAAAAAATGTGGGTAACTTTTCTACACCTTCTGTGATTTTATGAAATCTCCTGTTTCTGTAATATGTTGGCAGCCAAATGTTTGACTTTAAAGTGCTTAGTGCTTTGTGTTTACAAATGCTTTTCACATATATTGTGTGATTTGATCATCACAATATCCCTATGAAGTAGGAAGGCCAAACACAGTATTTTGATTTGGTAGATAAACAAACTGAAATTTGGACTTTCTTTGCTACAAGCTGGTGGAGTAGAGACTAAAATCTACATCTTCTGACACCTAGTTGTTTCTTCTATTAGAATGTGAGCTACTTAAAACAATTGTCCTTTATATTTGTATCCACAGAACTTATTATAGTGTTTCCACATAACAGGTGATTAATAAATGTTTCTTCATTCATTCATTCATTTACTTATTACTAATTGGATGCTCTTCCCACTAGAACATACTGATGAAACAAAGTCATTATCAGCTTACATGGAAAATGTAAAGGCAAAACTGAGATGAGTGAATATCTCATGTTTGCTATCTCTCTCCTTAGAACTTCAGCTTCTTGAGTGCTGAGAATATTTTTTTTTCTTTATAATCCCAGAATTTAGTAAGGTGCTTGCTACATAATACTTGGTGAATAAATGTTTATTAATTTACTGTGTAAAGCAAGATAGGCCTGGAATTATAAAGGCTCTGTCTTTTCCAGAATTCTCCAAACTAACCTACTCTAAAGAAGGAAAGTATTAATTCTGTTCTAGGAAGGAAGAGCCAGACTCCAATGAAACAATTTTTGACCAAGATGGCAGCATTTATTTTTCCAAATCAGTGTGTTCCACTACAAAATGGTCCCTATGGGAGAACATATTCCAATGGTACATCCATTTCTGAGAACAGATTTAGAGCTCCTTTGGGAGAAATGTCTTTGGAGCCTGCAGCACATTATTCAGCATTTGATTCTTTAAAGCAGACAAAAGACATTCCAAACCCAGTCTCATGAATAAGATGTGGACTAGCTGGGATGTTACCACACCTTGGAAAAAAATAAGACATGACCCTAAAGAAATGAGGATCATTTCCTTTAGTGGCTCATAAACTGTCTCCAAAAATGCTTTGAGCCACAGCAGCATAATTGAAACAAGTATATCACTTCCCAAGGTGACTACTCTGAAGGGGACAACACTTTTTCAAATAAATAAAACTGTTGTACTTGTTTTTAAAAATGTCACTATTGTTACTTTCGGGCATGAATCTATAGCATAAAACAATGTCTAATCCATACATATATGCACCTGTACATGGGGAATTCATGAAAGAGGCTTGACATCTATAACACTAAACCTCCTGCTCTGTAAAGTATCTCCCTTCCTTATTTCATTTTTTTATGTCCTATTTTACATTCTCCTTTGCAAACTTTCATCCTCTCAAAAATCAGTCAAAATTCATTTTCTAAGTGCTTAATAATGTGTCAAAAAGTGAAAAATAAACAAAGCAAAACAAAAAAAACACTATTATGTGACAGACCCCTCTAATGATAAAAAGAAAGGAAAAGATAATTTTGTTGCCTTCAAGGAGCTCTCACTCAATTGAGGAGGCAATTTACATATATACATATATCAAATGGAAAGTAATTTTAGAAGGGACCAAGGGGGTAGAAGTGGATTGGGAAAAGCCTCCTGGAGAAAATGAGAGCTGAGCTGATACCTGAAAGAAGCAAGAGAATTCAAGAAGCAAAGGTGAGAATAAAGAAACTTTAAAGCATGGAGGCTGGCCAGTGAAAATGGAAGTCAGGAAATGCAATGTTAAAGAGTATATGTGTATATATGGTTTAGATATAGGTAGATATGAGATAGCTAGGTGGTTAGTGAATAGAGCACTGGACCTGGAGTCAGGAAGAACAAAGTTAAAATCTGGCTGTAGATACTTATTAACTGTGTAACCCTAAGCAAATCATTTGTCTATTTACTTCAGTTCCTCATCTATAAAATGGTGACCGATTGGAGAAGGAATTGGCAAACTTCTCCATTACTTTGTTGAGAAAACTCCATAGACAAAATCCATAGGATCACATAGAGTTGAGCATGATTGAATGACTGAAAAACAAATTAGGTATATATGTGTCCATATGAGTTGTTGTTCAGCCATTCAGTTCAGTTTTGTCCAATTCTTCGTCACCCCCAAGGACCATAGCACATCAGACCTTTTTATTCTCTAGTATCTTTCAACATCTGTGCAAGCTCATGCTTTATGACATGATCTATCAATCTTAACCTCTGCTGCCTCCTTTTCCTTTTGCTTTCAATCTTGCCCCAAACCAGGGTCTTTTCCAATGAGTCCTGTGACCAATATATGAACAAAGAATTTAAGCTTTAGCTTCTTTTATTAACTTCCAGTGAATAATCTGAATTAATTAATTTAAATATAGTCTGATTTGATCTCCTTGCTGTGGAAGGGACTCTCAAAAGTCTTCTCTAGCACCATGATGCAAATGTGTCAATTCTGTGGTGCTCAGCCTTTCCTTATAGCCTAACTCTCACAGCCATATATTGCTACTGGAAAAACCATTGCTTTGGCAATATGGAACTTTGTTGGCAAGGTTATGTCTCTGCTTTTGAATATGCTACCAAATTTGCCATAGCTTTCCTTTCAAGTAGTAAGTTGTTTTTTTATTTGATTTTCCTAATTTAATTTCATGGCTGCAGTTGTCATCTGCAGTGATCTTTGAGCCCAAGAATATAAAATCTGTCATACTTTTCATTTCTTCTCCCTCTATTTGTCAGGAAAGGATGGAAGTAGTTGCTAAGAAGTTATTTTTTTTATGTTAAGCTTCATGTCTGTTTTTACGTTATCTTCTTTTGTCACCATCAAGAAATTTATTTCTTCACTTTCTGCCATCAGAGTGGTATTGTCTGCATATCTGAGATTGTTGTTCCATGTCCAGTTCTACCTGTTCTTCTTGGCCTACATATGGGTTATTCAGAAGACAAGCAAAATGATCTGGTACTTTCAGCAATTTGAGTATTTGCCACATTTTGTTGTGATACACATAGTTAGAATTTAGTGTAGTCAATGAAGCCAAAGTGATGTTTTTCTTGAACTTTCTTGCCTTCTACATAATCCAGCAAATGTTGACAGTTTGGTCTCTAATTCCTCAAGCTCTTTGGAAACTAGCCTGCTCTTCTGCTAATTCTCAGTTCACATATTGCTGAAATCCAGCTTGCAGAATCTTAAGCATCTGTTTGCTGGTGTGCTAAATGAGTGCAATTGTTGGGCAATTTGAACATTCTTTGGCATTATCCTCCTTTAGGGTTGGGACATAAAATGACCTATCTAATCCAGGGGCCACTGTTGAGTTTTCCAAATCTGATGGTATATTGAGTATAGCACTTTTAACAAGATTATCTTTTAGAATTTTAAGTAGCCCAGCTGGAATCCTGTTATCTTCATTAGCCTTGTTAGCAATGAAGGTCTACTTCACTTCATTCTCCAGGATGTCTGACTCTAGATCAAAAACTACATCTTTGGATTTATTGGTGATACTAATATCTTTCTTGTATAGTTATTCTTTATTCTCATCCTTTCTTTTTAATCTCTTCTTCTTCTGTTAATTCTCTACCTTTTTTGTCTTTTATTATATCCTTTTTTTTTTACTGAACCTTTCCCTTGATATATCTAATTTTATTGAAGAGATCTTTTCTTTCCCATGTTATTGTTTTCTTCTATTTCTTTGCATTGCTCATTTAAGAAATCTCATCTCTCTTTGCTATTCTCTGGAATTCTACATTCAGCTGAGTTTCTTTCCCTTTCTCTTTCCTTCTTTCCTTGACTATTTGTAAAGCTTCATCAGATAGGCATTTTTCTTTCTCATTCTTTTTTTTTTTTGTAGTGTTTTCTGTTTTTGCCTTCTGTACATTTTGTAGAGCGAACTTTAGACACTCTATCTACCAGATCTAATGCCTTAAATCTATTTATCATTTCCACTTCATATTAATAAGGATTATTATTTATCTCACACCTATACAGTCTGATGGTTTTCCCTACTTTCTTCAATCTAAGTTTGAATTTTACAAAAAGAAGTCCATGATCTGAGCTATAGTCAGCTCCAACTGTATGGAGTTTGTCTACCTTTGACAGCAAAAATATAATCAATCTGATTTTGTTATTGATCATTTGCTGATATAAACATGTTGAGTCACCTGTTAGGTCATTGAAGATGAATCTTTACTATGACCAGCAAGTTATCTTGACAAAACTCTATTAGCCTCAATTTTTTACTCTAAGGCCAAATTTGCCTATTATTCCCTAATACATAATAATAATAAATAATAAAATATTATCTTTTTATTTCCTACTTTAATATTCCAATCTCCTGTAAATAGGATATCTTTTTATTTTGGTGATATTTCTAGTTGTTATAGGTTTTCATAGAACTGTTCAAATTTTGCCTCTTCAACAGGAGTGTTTGGAGCAGACATATATTACCATGAGCCTGAATGGTTTGCCATAGATTTGAATGGATATTGTTCTATCACTTTTGAGATTCTACCCCAGTACTGCATTTTTTCACTCTTTTATTGACTATGAAGGAAGGCTATTCCATTTTTTCTAAGGCATTATTGCCTATAATAGTATATATAACAATCACCCGAATTAAATTAACCAATCCCCATTTATTTCAAGTCACTGACACTTATGATGTTTGATGTTTAATCTTTCTATCTCCTATTTTACCCTATAAAGCTTACCTTGGTTCATAGATCTTATCTCCCAAGTCTCTATGCAAGATTGATCTTTATGGCATTGGACTTTCCTTTTTTCACCAGACATCTGCAGCTGAGATTCTTTTTAGTTTTGGCCCATTTGCCTCATTTGTATTAGAATTACTCTGTTCTACCCCAAGAAGTTTGTTGTATACCTTCTGACCCAAGGTGTCTTACATCTTTTATCATTTTAATACTGTCCATTAGTTTTATGCAGCAAAAAAAAAAAAAGGAGAGGTTTGCCATTTCCTTCTCCAATGGATTGCTTTTTGTCAGAACTCTCCACCAAGACTTGCTCATCTTGGGCAACCCCGCATAGAACATAGTTTATAGTTTCATTAATCCTTCTTCCAATACAAATTCATAGTGTGGGAGCTACATGTTTATACAAATGAATACAGGTACAAAGCATGACCAATGCATGTTTTATGTATCTATTTATAGATACATACATGCAGTGTAACCATATATAACCACATGTATGTATACACAAACATGTTGTGTGGTTAGAATGTAGTACCCCCAAGACTACTTTTCCTACAATTCCTTTTTCCTTTTGTGTACGTGCGTCATTATGTAGTTTGTATATTGTTTCCGTTTCTCTTCCCCCTTTCTCTCTCTTCCACGTGAGTGGCTTGGGTGAGCTCCCTCTAGTTTTTAATAATAAACTTTATAAATATTATACTTGGAGATATTGGATATTAATTTTAAAATCTATAATATATTCACACATATAGACATTTAAACACACAAACATAATGTATAGATAATCCAATATTTGTGATATTTTATTATATGCATCTATATATATATAAATATAGATATATACCAATATCATACCTGTACTCAAACATAATTACATAGGTATGCATATATATGTATATGTATGGACATATGAATACATGTGACCACATTTTACTATATATGAATATGGTGTATATATATATGAATGTACATGCAATTATATATATGATTATATAAATAATTTCATTTGATAATGTATATATATCTGAATATCTATATACATATAGCTCTAGACCAGTGGTTCCCAAATTTTTTTGGCCTACCACTCCCTTTCCAGAAAAATATTACTTAGGCCCCTGAAAATTAATTTTTAAAAATTTTAATAGCAATTAATAGGAAAGATAAATGTACCTGTAGCCATCACTGCCTCCCTGGATCACTGCAGCACCCACAAGGGGGCGGTGGTGCCCACTTTGGGAATCACTGATATAGACAAACCTTAATGTACTTTATAGATGGAACTCTTATCAAAAAACCCACAGTGTTCAAGGGAGAGCCACCAAGAAAAGAGACATGAGAATCTTAGCTCCACTTATCCTCCTTATTTCCCCTCCATGATTCCTATTCATTTATATAACTCTCTGAAGTTCTACCATGAAGCCTCACGTATGGAATGGAATCAAATATAAACAATCATTTGAAGGCCTGAAGAAAGAAGGTGCTTGGGGCTGACCGTGTCCTTGATGTGATACTTTCTTTCTACTCAGACAAGGAACTTTTTTTTAAAATCTTGTTTCTTTTTGAACAAAGAGGATAAAGGAAGGCTTTTTTCAAAGTACAGTTAGTGGGTTTGTTCTTTTAAACACTGCCAGATCTGTTAATTATTTCATGAAACCATTGACAAATGGAAAGAGCAGCAGGAAGCCCTTAGAAAGAAAGGAGGAGTTAGATGCAAATGCTTCAGTTTACCAAGAAAGCTGTTTAAAAATGCAGAGAAATGTAAAACTTTCTTCCATGAGAAGAAATAATGTATATGGTTTCTAATCATCTAATTTAAGCATCATTGGAATACACATGTGAATGGATTTTAAAAAGAAGTTAGATACTGAGTAGAAGGCTTCAGTTTCCAAACCTAAGTATTAAAATATTACATTTAGAATGTCAGAGAGTTAGCTATCAAAAAAGGAGAGGAAGGGGTGGGTGGAGAACTCCATGACCTCAGAGTAGAAAGCCAAAACAGAGCTGAACTAAAGCATGCCCTGGAACTTCACTATTATTATAAACTAAGTAATTCTAGAGTTTTAAAAAAAGTCTTAGTTCTGATCATAAGATGAATAAATAATGATACTTTCTGGTATTTGTACAGCTTTATTCTTCTGAAGACCCCCTGAGCAATTTATAGGTATTAACTTGCCATTCCTTCTATTTGATAATTTGGAATTGTTGCCAAGATATGTCAATAAAACTTTTATTACAAGGCAACTTGAGAAGCAACTAGCATACACCCCACAAAAGACTCACAGAGATATAACAAATTCAAAAATGCCTGTAGTAAAAGTGTAAGCAAATGTTCAGTAAAGGTAGCCAACCTCAAAAAGAGAATAACATATTCGCTTTGTTTTTCATGATACTTTTAGATGATCTTCAAGGAGGAGACCAACGGAGTAATCTAGCAATTTGTATGCCATAGCCTTGGCCCCTGAGGAAGAGAGGCAATTATTTGTAGCTATGAAGAGATACTATTTCTGGAGAAAGTATTAGTCCTCAGTGTTCTTGGAGGAAATAAGAAAGGGGGGAAAAATGGAAAATAGTTCAAATTGCCTTAATTATACAATGAAGTCTTTTTGACCTCAGTCTAAAATGGCTCCATGAAAGTCAAAGTTCATGTGTCAAGGGAATGGGAAAACTAAAAACAGCACTAGGTCTTCTATTTCTCCTCTCCCAGATAAAGGTCCCTTCTCCAAGAACGTGTAATACCATTGCCAACTTTTCACAAATATTTACAAAATAATATGAACACTGCTAATGTTGACTAAAATAGCCACTCAATAAAGAAGTCCTCTCACTCCTATTTACTGCAACAATTTCCTTACTTTGGTTTTTATTTTTCCAGTGAACAAAAATGAATGGATTAATCAGAAAAATAAGAGGGGTGACATGTATATATGTTTCTAAAATAACTCTGGTGAATACCTTAACTCCCATGATTTCACCAGAAATTTGAGATGAGGGCAATCTATTAGTCCAAATGCTGTGTCCATTTTCCTCAAAATTAAGATGGCAGTGACTCCTTGCAGTGACACATTATAGAGATGCTAGGGAGGTAGTCATTTAAAACCATAGAAGTGGCACTGTCATAGTCCTTTTTTGTTGACTTATTTATTGACTTATTTTTAGTTTATATATTGATATAATTTTAATAATTATTTTTGGACACTTTGTGACCCATGTTCTCTACCTCCCTCCACCCCTCCTCAAAAAAGAAGGTAATATGATATAGATTGTATACATGTAATAAAATACATATTTCCATGTTCCTCATGGGAAAGAAGACATATCACTTGCATGAGAGAAAAATTCATAGAGGAAAAAAAGTGAAGAATGGTATACTTCAAACTTCATTTAGACTTTTCGTTTCCTTCTCTTGTGACTCCCTTGGAGTTAGTTGTCCTGGGCCCTTGCATTGCTGATAATAGTTAATTAATTTACAGTTAAATCATCATACTTTATTGCTGTCACCGTGTAAAAATTCTCTTAGTTCTGATCAATTCACTTTGCATCATTTCCTAAAAGTCTTTCCAAGATTTTTTTCCCCATGATTATCTTATTTATCATTTCTTATGGCACAATAGTATTCCATAATTGATGGATATCCCTTCACTTTTCAGTTCTTTGCCAGCACAAAAAAAAAGAGCTACAATGAATATTTTTGTGCAAGTAGGTCTTTTTTTCCCTATCTTTGATCTCTTTGGGGTACAGACCTAGTGGTGGTATCATTGGGTCAAAAGATATGCACAGTTGTATAAATCTTTTGGCATGGTTCCAAATTGGTCTCTAGAAAGGTTTTATCAGTTCAAAATTCCACCATCAGAATATTAGTAACACAAGTTTTACATATTCCTTCCAACTTTTATAATTTTCCTTTTTTTTGTCATATCAACCAGTCTGATAGGTGTGAGGTGGCACCACTGAGTTGTTTTAGTTTGCAAATCTTTAATTAATGGTGATTTGGAGTATTTTCTTTTTCATATGAATAAAGCTAATTTTAATTTATTCATTTGAGAATTGCCTGGCCATATCTTTTGACTATTTGTCAAATGGGGAATTATTGATCATTTTTTAAAACAAATAAATTCTCTTTTGTTGATTGTGAATCTTTAATAGACAATAGAAATGTTGATGGACTTTGAGTAAGGAAGATCTGAGTTTACATCCTGAATCTCACAATTTCTTAGTTGGGCAATTTTATCCATTGCCCAATTTTGAGTCATAGATCCAAGATGTACTCAGGAGGAGCCCTATATCCAGGAATAGCTTTCTAGGGTAAGGAGTGCTTATAGGTCCTAAGTAGCATTCTGAGTGAAGTAAACTGAGAATTGTGACTCAGATCAGAGCAAGGTCTCAGTTTTGGCTTCTAATGTGATCTGGCTTATTGAAAAATAACTATAGCAGGAATCCCAGACCAAAGGGAAGCTCACAGTGCTTGTCACTGTAAATCAGTGGGTCTTCCCAATGGATTGAGAGTGATTAAGTATACCTGGTGCAACTCAGAAAAAAAAGAGTATCAATATGACTTTGTCTTAGATTGGAATATATTGGGGGCACTGAAAGCTTTCAGTGAGAGACCTCTTAGCTGTTACTGAAATTCTAGAATATCATAACTCTCAAAACATTGTAGTATTGCTAGAGTACAATATAGCACATTATGCAATATGCTATATATATATTTATTAATACATATTGATACAGTATAGGATCTCAATAGATTCAGGTCAGACGTTCCTTCTCCAAATGTACAGAATCTGATAATATTAACTTCAAAATCAGAAAGTAGTTCTTTCATTAGAAAGTAAACTGGAAGAATGAATAAGCATAAAATGAACCTCATCATAAAATATTATGATTGATATTTTTGTTGTTAAGTAATTTTTTAGTTGTGCCCAACTCTTTATGATCAAACGGGGTTGTCTTGGCAAAGAGGTTCCCACCCCACCCCCATTTCCTTCTCCTATTCCCTTTTCTGATGAAGAAACTGAAACAAAGTTAAGTGACTTTCCCAAGGTCACACAGTTTAGGGGGAAGGGAGGCTTAATTTGAACTTAGCAAGGTGAGTCTTTTGGACTCCCGGTCCTATATGCTATCCAATGCACCACTCAAGGCACAAACCATTAGGTAAAAATGATTCTAAGACATCTATACACAAAACTTCAAAGATAAGCATAATATAGAAATAAGTTAAACTAAAATTCCTGGAAAAGAAGGAGCAATAAAGTTTTACAAAATCAAAAATGTTTTAATAAATGAAAATATAATATCAAAAGAAAAAATAGAAAGGAAATGAGTTATGAAAAAAAGAATTAAAAAAGGAATTTAGAGCTTGACACAAAAAGTGCAAAATTTTACCCAGGAAACTAACTTCTTAAAAATCTGAATATATTACAAAGAAGTCAATGATTCCATGAGATACCAGGAAATATAAAAACAAATTTAAGAGACTGAAAAATAGAAGAAAATTTAAGGTGTCTTATAGTAAAAACAACTGACCCACAAAAACATCAAGGAGAAAAAAGTTAAAAATAATTGGACAACCTGAAAGCCAGGGCCAAAAATTTTATATATCTATATTTGAAATATAATTATGTGCTTATATAATTATATTTCAAAAATTCTTAGAAGAAATCTCCCAGTTCCCTTAGAATCAAAGAGAAAAGTGGCAATTAAAAGAATGCACTGGTCACTTCCTAAATGAAACCTCCAAATGAAAAATCCCAGGAACATTATAGCAAAAATCTAGAGTTTTCAGGTCAAATTAAAAAAAAAAAACTGTTGGGAAACCATAGTTAGAATCACATATTATTTCAAAACTACCACCATGATAAAACAGAAAACTTGAAATATGATATTCCAGAAAATGAACAACATAGATTTTACAGCCAAGAACAGCTCACCTAGCAAACTCATTTTAATCTTATAAGAAACAAAATAGATTGTTAATGAAACAGAGAACTCCCAAGCATTTATTTTGAAAATAAAACTGTGTGGAAACTTAAAAGTTCAAATACTTGGATTAAGAGAAATATAAAATAGCAGAAAGAAGTAAACAATCATAATAAAGTAAACTAGGATGAACTTCTTACATTTTCATGTGTGGAGGTCCTAATCTTATGAGAGGAAAGGAAAGTAGGAGAGAGGATATTACTAGGGTAAAGAAAAAGAAAGTTAAGGAAAATTATTTTATACAATTATAGTGTGAAAGTGGACCTCTACATAAACAAGGAAGAGTTGGGGGGCAGTGTCTGATAATTCAATCTCTGTTTAATCTAAACTGGTCTACTTCTCACTTCCATATACAATTTGAGTAAAAAAAAGACATTTCACTCAACAAGGAAATAAGAGGGAATGGAGAAAAGGGAGAAGGAGGAATTTGAGGAGGGAGGTCAGATTGAAGGTGGGAAAATCCTAACTAAACAAATACTAATGATGCACAACAATATTTATAGATATTTTTTATGAGGCAAAGAATGGAAATTTGAATGGGTAACTGTAAATTGGGGAATGACTGAACAACTTGTGGTATATGACTATGATGGAATGTTATTAGAGGAAATTACTGAGATAAATTTAGGGAAATTTGGAATGACTTGAATGAAGTAAAGCAGTGAAGTGAGTAGAACAAGGAGAATAATTTTAGAAAATGGCATCAATATTATACAAAATTATTTTGCAAGAGTTAGGAACTCTGATTGTGAGTCCAAAGACTAATGATGAAAAGTGCTACCCACCTCCTATTAGAGAGGTGAAGAATTCAGAATGGAGATCCATACACTCATATACATATACAATCTACTTATACACATATAACATCTATGAATATACACACATGTATGTAGATGTTGCTATACAATTATTTAGTCATGTCCAACTCCACAAGACCCCTTGGACTTTGCACATTGGATTTTCTTGGCAAAGGTATAGAGTGGTTCATCATTTGTGTCCCCATTTTACAGATGAGTTATTAAGGAAAACAGGCTGTCAGTGACTTCCCCAGGCTTTTATGTGTCTGAGGTCAGATTTGAATTCAGATTCCTGATTCCTGATGCTCTCTATTTCCTATACTATCTATCTACTGCATAATGTGCATATATTCATATGAAAAAATGCACATATATATTTTATTTATAATGCACATACATAAATACATATTTATCTTTTGGCTGATGTGGACATTAATTTTTTTACTACACATTTTTGTAACAGAAATTATATCTTTCATTCTATAATTGAATGGAAAATATAGGAGAGAGAAGGCATATTTTTTGATGAATTAAGCATTGAAAAAAATGAATAAAGTATATATTCCCATTCCTGATTAAATGAAGAGTCAAATAAGTATACCTTAACTACTTTATTGCTTTAATATAACCGGCAGCCCCTTTGGAGAGGTTGGAAGACTTTGTCTTTATTCTACGTCAACGATTATTTGAGTTGATCATATAAAGAAGTACACAGTTACCCAGCCTTATGGCAAAGTTTCATTAAAAAAAATCTTTCTAATTAAAGCTTGTGCCTCTCTGCATAAAGGCCAAGGGTGCTATTTTAGGACTGCTATGCCCTTCTAAGGAACCATGGGGTCTTTCTGACATTAGTACTCCTTGCAAGATAAAGGCTGTTGTTGCTATGGAGATCACTAAGCAGGCATGCTCTCTGACACTAGCTGGGACCCTCAAGACTACAGCAGGAGATAGTAGTTCCCACAGATGGACAGAACTGTTCTGTTTATACTAGGCTAAAAATAAAAGATCATTTTTATTAAGGGGTAAGAAAGAAAGAAGTCCACAATGTCACCATTAAAGTAATGAGGCAATAAATATGATGACAGTCTGACAAAGAACAGGTTTTAGTCTGTAGATCTGGGGTGATTTTGTTAGGTCTTGGTCTTAAAAGAAGAATGGAAAGAGAGGGAAAGAGGAATACACTAGGAAAGGAGGGTAAGGAAAGTTAGGGGGAAATTATATCACATAATCAGGGTGTGGAAGGCATTTTTAAAGGCATCTCATTGTTATTTCTGGTGGGCTCAGAAAATGAGTAGTGCTGACATTACCTAGAATCTTCCAGTATTTGTGACTTAATCCATGGAGCTTCTCTCTTTAGAAATGCAACTGGTAACTCCTACATGTAAGTGAGTTGTTTTAGTGAATTGTAAGCAAAAATAAAAGGGAAGAAGAAGAAGAAGAAATAGAACCTGGTGTCCTAAAACAGTTTTCAGACAGCCGAGGTCAATTCTTTACCATAAAGCAGAATCAGAGAAAGATTCTAGCAGAGGAATATGAGTATTAGGAGCAAAAATGTATTCCTGTCATTTATATAGTTGAAACTCAACACATTGGAGTAATTTGTCTTTGGGGAAAAGAAGCTCAGATTTGTCCCATGTAATTTCAAAGAATTGTTAAACTAAGAACTTCAATTTCAACTAAGACTGTTCACATGACACTCCATGGGAAAGTCTGAAGTGCTATCAAAATGTCTTTGCAAACCCCCATATGACATGTCAACTTTAGGAAAAGGGGAGTTTTGTAAGCCTTTTAACGTAATCACAGAAGACCCAGGCAACTCACTTGAATTGATTGATTGGCAAATTTTAGAAAGTATTCATAAAAGCATTAGCTTGTTAAGGATTGTTTCTATAACATCAACACAAGGTGTAAATAAATCCTTAATCAATTAGAAAGGAAGTATAAATCATTGGCTACTGGATAAAAAAGTAGATGATACTTCAAAGGAAACATCTTGTAACAAGCCAAAAGAATCAGACTATCTCTAGACCTATTTATTAAAATAAATCATCAGGGTATCAAGTTTTTCTCCATGGATAGAGAGCTGGGGGTAGAGATAAGAAAGAGGTCCTGGGTTCAAGTTTAGCTTCAGAAAATTCCTACCTGTGTGACCCTGGGCAAGCCACTTAACATTAATTGTCACATCACTTTTCTGTCTTGGAATCACTACTTAATATTGATTCTAAGTCAGAAGTTAAGGTTTTAAAAGAATAAAAAAGCCAGTCAGATAGCTTATTTGTCTAGTGGTTGAGTCAAAAATTGCATAGTTGGATCAGGCATCTGAAAGGGAAGGGGAGGGAAAGTGGGAGTTTCTGTTTCTCTCTGTCTCTGTGTATGTGCATGTCTGCCTGTCTGTCTTTGTCTCTATGTCTTTCTCTCCACCTAGACCTTTTTGTTTCTCTTATCTGTCTCTCTTTATCTCTCTTTGCCTCTGTGTCTCAGTCTTCCTTTTTGTCTCTATCTTGGTCTTTTTTACTCTCTTTTTCTTTATCTCTCTTTGTCCCTGTTTTCTTTGTTTTTCTATCTATACCTTTTTGTCTCTCTATCTGCCTCTCTTTATCTGTCTCTCTTTATCTCTAGGTCTTCTTCTTTGGGTCTCTGTCTTTGCCTTTTTGTCTCTCTATCTCTGTCTCCCCTATTAACTCCAACTGGAAAATTTCCTGTTACAGGGCATTTGGATACTATTACAGGAATTTTAAGAAAACACAAAGAATCATGGGGCTGACATTTAAATGTCAAGGCAGAAAGAGTGTGTGTGAGACATTGAGAGTGGAATAATAGAACTTAATTCCTGAAGAAACTTGGAAAGTTAAGGACTCTTGATAAATGAGTTTGTGGGAGAATGACAGTTAACTGTCTTTGGAAAACAAGTCTGGAATGGATTTGGGCAGTTAAATCTCAGCTTTCTAGAGAATCTGGGAAGAAAATTTCAGGAAACTTAGTTTAACTGACATTCCAAGAGGGAACTGGGTAATTTGAACTGTCATTTGTGATGTGAATGAAACTGAACTGTTACATAGCATTCTGAGAAGAATTCGGGGGAGGAACTGAGGTAAACTAAGCTAATTGTTATATTCCTTGGATAGACGAAATGTTAACTCATGCTTTTGAGGAAAATGGAATAAAATGTCATTTGGAATATGATGGATTTTGACTACATTCTGAAGAGAACCAAATTCAGGACTGTAGTTCCTATGTTTTAGAAGGGATCTAAGTTGATGATGGCTGAAATTCCAGGCAGTGGCTTCATCTTGGCCCTATTTTTTTCTCAGATTATAGAAGTAACTCTGGCTGTGACTTTCCTGACAACTGATATATTAAAAAAACAAACAAACAAACAAAAAAAAAAACTTTGCCTTCTGTCTTAGTTCAGTTCTAAGACAGAAAAGTGGCAAGAGCTAGGAAATTGGGGTTAACTGACTTGCCCAGGAACACACAGCTAGAAAGTATCTGGTATCAGAGGTGAACCCAGTTCTTTCTAACTCCAGGCCTGGTGCTCAACACTCTGTGCCACAATTGTTTAATTATTTAATGACCACAGAATTCCATAACCAGTATACATCAGAGACAGGATTAGAACCTAGGTCCTTCTCAATCTAGCCAGTTCTCTATGCATTAAATGTGGATGCCTCATTATTATTATTAATCCTTATGATAAATGACCCTATTTATAATAATAATAATAGATAATAATACATAACATTTATAGAGGACTTAGTTGCCAGGCATTATGCTAAATGCTTTACAATTATTATCTCACCTGTTCCTTGACCGAGGAGGCAGGTGCTATTAATATCACAGATTCAGAGGTGAAAAAACTAAAGCAAACAGAAGTTAAATGACTCATCCAGGGTCACACAGGAAATGTGTCACATTTTAATTCAGGTCTTCCTGACTTCAGGTCTACTCCTCTATCCATTGTTCCACCTAACTGCCCCTAAAGAGAAAGAACTAAAAAGTAATACACACACAAACACACACACACACACACGCACACAGACATAGCTACAGATATGTTAAAGTTAATAATAATAGCTTTTTTATTGTACTTTTAGGTTCTCTCAAAACACTTTACAGATGTTATCTAACTTTGTCATAATAGTTCTAGGAGGTTGGTGTTATAATTCTTTCCACTTTACAAATTAGGATACTGAAACAGATAGACATGAAGTGACTTGCCATGGGTTGCACAGCTAGTAAATGTCTGAGGCTGGATTTGAACTCAAGTCTTCCTGATTTTAGATCTGGCGCTCTATCGACTGCCTTGCTTAGCTGCCTATATTTACACAGGGAGTAAAAGTGTCATTGATAGGACTTGAACCTAGAGCCAGCTTTCCTTCTTCTTCATTTTAAATTCACCTTCTACAGCCTTACGGTTTTGCCAGATTCATTCAGGAGATAGAAATTTTAATCAGAAGTTGCTCAAGTGATTTTTCCAGAATCAGAAAATGAGGTCATAGGGGAACTGGAATTAGAACTTACAGATATAATTTTCTATCTGTCCTCTGGCTAGTAGAATGCCTCTGGCTTTTGCTTGCTTTATACTGATGGGCTGAGCTACTAAGATTAGTAAGCCCGCTTATCTGAAGTGACACTGGTGAGAAATCCATTTTAAAGTGACTGGTGAGTTGTGTTTCTGTGCTGTAATGGAAATCTTGACATCACAAGAAACCACTCAAAAAGATGTCTTCATGAGTAGAAGATTATCCTTTAACAAATTAATTCTTGACTCCTATTTTCTCGGTGTCACATATATTTTAGATCTTACTTTGAACAAAGTAACACCTTAGTGATACCTAACTATCTTTTAAATAAACCACAGACTTCTTATTTTGTTGTTAAAAGATAAATAATCTTCTCCCAGTCAATATTCCTTGATATATCACACTGTTCCCCAATTCATTTTTTTAGCCAAAATTTGCTAATCACCTATTTGCAAAAACTCTCTTACTATGTACTGATAAAAATATAGTTTATATAAAAGTTAGTCCCCATTCACAGCCTAGGAGTTTGAGAAGACACTCATCAAGAAATTAAATAGCCAATAATACATAGTGAATTTCTTAAAGAATGTGGATTTGGAATGAGATAACCTGGATTTGTTAGGTTGAAAAGAATGTCTCCTCTTTGGAGACAGTCCTTGAAAGAACAGAAACTATATTGAAAAGAAGAAAATAGCTACAGCCAGACAACATGCATATAATTTGTGAAAGATTTTGAGAGAAAATAGAAGCAGCATTCTTTTTATATAGGTCACAAAATAATAAGTTTTATTCCAAAATTAACAAGTATTATACAATTATTTCTCAGAACTATCATTCTCATTGTTCTTCCTTAGTAGGTTAATCAGGATTTAGGAACATTGATAACAAATGTAGGCCTAACATCAACAGCAGAATCTGTTTAGCTTGGTTTTAAGCACATTTACCTTTTCTTGGCAGAAGTTAAAGAATTTTAGGTGATTATGCCTTATGACCATATTGTATTACTTAAGCCTCATTTATTCCTTAGGGGTTCAAATCTGGCTCTGTTTCTTAATTTATGTTTGTCCTTGAGTATGTTGAATCTCCTTGAGTCTTTTTAAAAAATGTAAAATATGGATAATGGATGAAATTGCTTCCAAATTCCATTCTACTTCTAAACCTTTCCTATGTGAGGTCAGTCCATGGGGATTCTTCAAATGGGATATCAGAAAAGATCTAAGTTAGGAGAGGGAATTTGAATTGGTCTTAAAAAAATGGGAAGGGATTCAAAAAAGAAATGGGTTTCTTGATTCTTGTCTTTCTCATCTCCAATTTATTGGCTAAAGTAATCTTCCTCAGTCAGAGGTTGATCTGTCCAATATTTTTTCCCTCCTCAAACATGTTTCAATGCAGGGACTCTTGAGGCATAATCTCTAATCTCCTCCCTCCCACCACTCCAGCCACACTTGGGAACTCAAGGCATAGTAAACTTGAAATGAGAATTCCAGGTGGGGTGATGCAGTCAGCCAACCTAGCAAAGAAGCCCAGAGAAGTCAAGGTGCCTGGGACTGAAGACCCCATTTTTGGTGGAGTCCAGGTCCATGATTCCTGACATTGAGAAAGGTAAAAACACAGGACAGAAATAAATTCCCTGAAGCCCATTTCTTAGGGTAAAAGGATAAGAATTCAGTTTGTGGCACTAAATGGGTAAAAAAGATCAGAAGTCAGAAAGCATGACAAAAAGAAAGAGAACTAGTAAATTTCTTCAGTTTTAAAGACATAAACTGTTCTGTTAACACAGTCATCAAAAGAGACTCCACCTACTGGTATGGTAGGGGAGGCAGAAGCTTCCATATTAATTAAGCTGAATATATACCAAAGGCTTCTCAGGGTGCCTCCATGTTAGGTGATCTGGATGTGCCTGGACAAACCCAAGTATACATTCCCTTCTGTTTAAAATTTACCATTCATGAAATAAATAGGTGTTTATATGAGTGTGTATGTTTATGTATAATATGTATATATATAATATGTATTATAATATACAATTCTACATGTACAAAAGTCAAAATTACCTCCAAATATAAAGTTCTCCAAATAGAGACAATATAGTATTTTCCAAAGTTTACCAAAGTTCTTCACTTACTTACTTTAACTTTCTCAACCCACAAACAAAAGAAACAACAAAAACCAAAAAGCCAAAAAACCAAAAACCAAATCCCTCTTCTGAAACTCTTAAACCAAAACTTTGTCCAATGTTGCTATCCAGCACATCTTTCCAAGCTACATCGACTGAGGATCTTGAATCAATGTCTTTATCTCATTCTCAAATAAGAAAACTGTCAAAGTTGAAAACTTCCAATGATTCTCTTAATGCATAAATTTATCCCTTCAATTGGTTTCCAAAGGTGTCCCTTTCTACACTGGGTACACTAAAATTCTCTAGGGGTCCCTCTAGCATAGGCAATCTTTGTTTTGTTTCAGGTGATTTTCTTCAGGTCCCTTATCCTAAAGGGCATTAAAAATCTCTGCCCTGGATTTTTTCCAATACCAAACTAAACTAAATGGAAAGATAAATTCACTTATCAGTACAATAAGATGCATAAACTCAGAGAAATAGCTAAAAATGTCAGCTACTTGTAGATTTTTAGGTCTAGCCACTCTCATCCTAAGAATTACAGAGCATTTTACTTTGGCAAAAGTCAAGTAGTATAGATCAGTCTAAATGCAAAAAGAATAGGAATATTTCTACTAGACAGTGACAGTCTAGATATTACAGATTTATACATTACACTTAATATCAGCACTTATGCAGGATTCAATAATATTTGCCAGTCAATAAACATTTATTAAGCATCTACTATGTGACAGGCACTGTATTAAGTATACTGGATATATCAGTATATCAATACTTATACAGGATTCAATAATAACACCAATATTTAAGGCCAGTTAGGTAATGAAATGAATAGAATGTCAGGCCTGGAGTCAGGAGAATCATCTTTGTGAGTTCAAATTTAGCCTAAGACACTTACTAGCTTCATGACCCTGAGCAAGTCACTGTTAGGATTAAAATTCTCTGGAGACTGTATATTAATTTATAATTATTTATTAGATAGTAAAAGTGTGTGGGAGAGAGAAAAGGCACCTAATCACATGACTGGAGTTCTAGCTAATCTGAGCTCCCTGCCCACATTTCTCTGTTCCTCAGGCCAGGGAGCTGCTTCCTAGGAAAGAGACTGCAAACTCCCTTGTTCCATAATTTACAACCCCCCCCCCCTGAAGTCACTTTTTCTGCGTCTCCCTGGTTGGACAGACTCAATCTCAGTCTGGGTCAGAGATCAATCTTCCAGGAGTCTTGTGGGACAGGAGGCAAATGTCTTCTGAAATGCCAGGAGCCATGAGATCTCTGTGGCCCTTCCATAATATTCAGGAGCACCTTGTTCTTAAGGCAAAGGGTAGAATGAGGTTGAAACGGATTGTCAAAACTTTCCTTTTAAGAAGGAAAGAAGGGAACAAATTGGTATTAAATTCACACATCACTTAACACTTTGCCTCAGAGCTCTCATTTGTAAAATGAGCTGGAGAAGGAAATGGTAAGCCACTTCCATATCTTTGGCAAGGAAATCCCAAATGAGAACTGAGAAAGTCAGACAGGACTGAAAGGAATGAATGACAAAAGGAGTGAATGACAACAGAAATCAATAAACAGTCAAGTAATCAACAAAGGAAAAGTTTGCAAACAGAATTGACTTGAGGTAAAACTTACTGGGGAAAAAAATCAACTGTACATTTATAGCCTAAAAAAATTGCTAGATTTCTCAAGGATCTCACAATCAAAAGTTCTAAGCAAAGAGCCCAATTTATCCTATTTAAATTCCACCTAAAATGTAACCTACCTGACTTTCTGGGTCATGAGTACCATAACAGTCAGTGATTCAATTCAAACTCCTCAGGCTGGCATAGAGAACTCTTTACAAACTGGCTCCAACCTACCTTTCCAGACTTACAGAATACTGCCTTGCAGCACATAAATCTCCAGCTAATGTGAACTTGCCATTGCCAAGCTTTGCTTTCCATCTCCCACCATGGCTCCTTTGTATAAGATGGATTCCTTTCCAAGCATGTCCTCTCTCCTTTCTCCATCTCCAACCACCTTTACCTTCTTTCTGGAATCAGCTTGAGTGTCACCTTCCCTCAAAGCCAAATCTTGTCCTTTAGCAAATCATTTGCCTTTGAATTATCTGCAAAAATATCCTATCTGGTATAGTCTTTGAGGAGAGAACCTGCTTCAGTTTTATTTTTGCAGTTCCAGTATTTAGTGTTGTGGCCTCTTCAGAGCAGGTGCTTCATGGATCTTTGCAGCACTGAGCCAGATTTGTCCTTCCCATAGTTTTCTAACATGTTGTTTTCCCACGTACACTAACAATTCTTTAATGACTGGTCATGACATAGAAATGTTTCTGAGTTTTTGAAGATCTTATCAAAAACTCAGAAACATTTCCATATCATGACCAACTCTGAAAGGTATTTCTAGGACCCTGAGCCTCCAGGCTACTCCCTAACCTTCAGGCCAGTGATTCCCAAAGTGGGCACCACTGCCCCCTGGTGGATGCTACAGCAATCCAGGGAAGCAGTGATGGCCACACTTTTTTTGTATTACATTCTGTTCTGAGTTCAATAAATAGTTTCATAATTTCCAGGGGACACTAAGTAATATTTTTTCTGGAAAGGGGGCGGTAGGCCAAAAAAGTTTGGGAACCACTGCTTCAGGCCATTCTCCTTTGCTCCAGCCTCTCTTGAACCCCAAATTCTACATCCACTCTGCACTTCTGGCTCTCTGATTGGTGAGGATTCACCATATTTAGCTTCAGCCAGACCCACCATCCTACTCTCCAGGCTATCTTCAATCTCAGCTTCCTCATTCCCAGCTCCTTTCTACATTTGATTCAGGAAACAATTATCTCATTAATAACTAGTCCTGCATAGAAGCTGTCTATTGGTTGTCCCAATTCTCCACTCGATATCTCTGTATCTTCCCTGAACAAAACCCCTTTCCCTGACCACTGCCTATCCTGTGCCTTGTATTACTTTCTTGATTAGAAGACCGGCTTTTTATTATCTGAAACTTTTTATTTAATTAATTAATTTAGAATATTTTTCCATGGTTTCCATGATTCATGTTCTTTCCCTCTCTTTCTCCCAACCCCCTCTAATAGTCAATGAGCAATTCCATTGGGTTTACATATGGAAGACGGGCTTTTTTTTTTTAATGAGACTGTCTTATTAAATGGCATAATTCCCAAACTTTTCTGGCCTACCACCCCCTTTCCAGAGAAAACATTACTTAGCCCCCTGGAAATTATTTTTTTTAAATTTTAATAACAATTAATTGGAAAGATAAATGCACCTATGGCCATTACCCCCTCCTGGAACACTGCAGCACCCACCAGGGGGCAGTAGCATCCACTTTGGGAATCACTGGCATAATAGATGTAGCACTGGACTCGTAGGTAAGAAGATCTGAATTCAAATTTAGATTGAGTTAGAAGCTGTGTGGCTTGACTAAATTACTTCATCTCTGTTTGCCTTAGTCATGTCTTCTGTAAGATGGAGAAAATAAAAATAATACCTGTTTCCCAGGGTTGTTGTGATGATAAATTTAGATACTATTTTTAGAGTAGTTTATGAAACTTAAAGTACTATGCAAATACTATCTAGTTTTGTTTTTATCTTATCTTATAAGTAAATGGTTAGTGTATACCTTTTTTCAGTCAGTCATTCTATTCATCTCATCTCATTCATCCATTTATTCTCTCCAAGCTAGAAAGGCTTTGAGTAGAGGCTTAGTGATTAACCATAGGTCTATTGCCTGTGGGGGAATTTAAATTCCAAGAGGATGATGATGATGATGATGGCACAGTAAAATTATGGAGGAACTCTGAGTACTTGAAATAAAGAAGTCATCCTGTGTATCTTCCATTTTCTTCATGGTGAATCCTTGATTTACACACTGGAAGATGATGTGTCCCCTCTCAAGAGCATTTCTAAAATATCTTGACTCTGCATAAAATATTGGGATTCTAAAACTAAAACTATTTTCTGTGCCTATTGTATAGATATGCCATTTGTCTGCAGATAAATTATAAGTGATGCAGCCGAACTAAAAAAAAAATGTTAAGAATTCAGTAAAAAGACTGGTTTTATATCCAGACCATGAATGTTTTAGTGTCCTTGTCATTTAGATTGAATATAAGCCAAATCCTCTATGTAGGAGCATCTTCTTACCAAAAACATAAAATCCTAGAATGTTTGAGGTAGAAGGGGATTGGGAGAGCACTGATACCCAGTTCTTGTCTAGGTGATGGTTATCCAAGTGCACATATCCAAATGGCGGCAGAATTTGGGCTTAAAATCAACCTTCCTTAGTTAATGGCTCAGAATTTTGTTTTGTATAATGAATTATATGAATTAGGTAAATATTCCCCCCCCCCCTAAATATTTCATATTTGCACTATCAGCTGGATCTCTCCAGGCAAAAATATTTAGCTAGTCTTTCTTGGTATCCTAAGCACTTAGGATAGTGTCTAGTAGGCACAATAGGAAGTTAATAATTTTTTTTTAACTTACCAACTGGCTGGTGTTTTTGTGCTACAGTTAATGTTCCAAGTCTAGCCCATACTAAAGTGATCAAGATAATCTCATATTACTCAGGAAACTCAAACTGATGTAAAGATGAAAGAGGGAAAACTTTAAATACTGATTTTATTTTATTGTTTTTTTTTTAAAACTCTTACGTTCTCTCTTAGAATGCATGCTGTTTATTGGTTCCAAGGCAGAAGAGTGGTAAGAGGTAGGCAATAGGGGTTAAATGACTTGCCTAGGGTCATAAAGCTGGGAAGTGTCTGAGGTCACATTTGAATCTAGGACATTACATCTCTAGGCTTGACTCTCAATCCACTAAGCCATCTCGCTGCTCCTCAAATACTGATTTTAGAGATCTAACATTCACTCTTTATCACATAAATAAGAATTTCTGAGTTTTAGGGGTGTTAAGTTGGGTGGAGGCCAATCTTGCAATTTTTAAAAAAATTGACTTGACTTCTTTGTTATTAAAATGAGTCGGTAAATAATCATATTAGTTGGAATTCATATTTTCACAATGACATTTATATTTACATTAATTTTATGTATTTTATGTATTTCTAAAAATTTAGAAAATTTTTACTATTTATACCAATGCTTATCAGATGCTGATCTGTGATACTTTTATAAAGTATTTCAAGGCATTGAAAGATTAAACATCATAAACTTGGTCAGAAAAACGTAGGTCAGAGACTAGTTTTGAATGATCCTATGACTGATCTTCTATATATAACTCTTAAAATGTAGTACAGAAATTTGTAAAATCCACATAGTGAAATAGTTTGCTTTTATGATTCTGTTGCATCTGTTATTACAAGATGTGACTAAGATCCCCAAACATAAATTTGAATAAAATATAATTATGAGAAAATAAATTCAATTCCATCAAACTATTCTTTCATGTTTGATGTTTTGTCAATTAAATATTTCCATATTTTAAAGCTGAAACTTGACTTAAATGTAAAACATCTGTAATAATATGGGACATGTTTTTCCCTAGTCCTTATCCTTAACCTTACTAAAAGCATACTGTGTTCCTTCTTGGGTTCTAGGGAATGTCTTAATATTATAAAACACATATTAGTTATGTCAATGTCTTTGGCAATATTCTTATACATTGAAAATGTCACAGATTTATTAGTCATCTTAACAGATTTCTTAATTAAGAAAATATTTCAATTGATGATATATTTCCTTGCTGTTTTAGAAATGAGTTATATAAAACTGTTGGCTCATTTTTTTTTTAATTTGTAAAAAAAAAAGATGTTCCTATGATAGAGCATCCTACTTTCCCAAAATAAGTAATACTTCAAGAAACAACTCATCTGTACAGCTTCATTGCTTAAACCTACTGTTAAAATTCACTTGCCCCTCAATAATTAAGCTCTTTATTACAGATACCTTTAATCATATCCATCACATCCTAAAAGTCCTTTTTCAGTTCTTCACTTATTCTATTTTCATAATTCCTGTTTGTGGGAAAATGGGTTTTGGTGATGTAATTTCCACAAGTCTTCATTCACTAGCATTTAAGATTGCATTTTTCATGTTTCTCTTCCCATGTATATGAATCCTAGTCATGCCTAAAATAAATTTACTGCAATCTGTGCTTTTGCTATATGCTAAACATGAAGGTCATAAAAATAACTTGTCTCTGTGGATAATAAATGAACCAAGATGTTGTACTTTATCATTCCAATAATATGTAGTTGTCTTGTAAAACAGAAGAAAAAAACCCATTCATTTCAAAAGGTCTGAAAGAATAGTACTTTAAAAAGCAATACAAGCTTATTAAATTTTGCTTATTGAATAAAATCCAAAATGAGGAATATTCTCTGAGTACATCCCATTTTCGTATTATTATACAGTTACTTAAGTGTTTATTCAGTACTAGTCTTTCAGTATTTCTTCAGGAATAGTCAAATACCTTTCAGCAGACAAATGTAGTGAGACTACCTTTCACACTTCCATTTCAGAGAGTTTGTTGACAGATAAAAATGGTCTGACATATTTATGACCCTTCCTCCCTTGAATCTTACACAGTACATTGTTTGCATCAAGTTTGTGTGATTATCTTGTATTATGTTATATTATACTTGTCTAGCTGACATAACCTCCTAAAAGCCTAAAATAACAGGATCAAAAAATTATAGAATTTCAGAGTTTGAAGGAGTCTCATGAGCCACATAGTTCAACTATTTCTGACAAAATAGTCCTATTTACAATATAGCTGACTAGGGGTTATGCCATCGTTGCTTGGAGAGATCCAATTAGGCAGTCCATTCTAGTTTTAGATGCTAAAGTAAGGTCTTTAGGGGCAGGGATTATTTCAGTTTTGTTTTTGTATTTGTAACACCTAGCAAAGAGCCCTTTGACAACAGGGGTGACCAAGAAGCCAAGAACAAGAATAGTCTGTGTCTTTTGAAGATGGAACATAGTTTTACCACCATGCTAATAATGATCAAAAGGGGTCTGCCCCTTTGATTTAAGAGTGTAGAAGCAGTCTTACTCAATTGCACCACACCTAACGCATAAGCCAAATTCTGAGACTGATGAAATGAGGAAATAAGAAAAATACCTAATTCTCTGAGGAGTAATCTTGTACTGAGAAACCTAGGAGGCAAATTCTGAGGAAGTGTGATCTCATGAGTCCAATTAAAAGCTTAGATGTAAGAAAAAATTCATGATAGGAGAATTATGATATCACCTGGCAGAAATAAAACATGAGATAGAAATTAGAATAGGTAAGAAGGAAAAAATGGCAAGGAAAATTGATATCTTTGAATAAATAGAAACCCTCAAAGATTGAATGCTCTGTATAATAAAAAACATCCATTCCCTAATGCATCTTCTTTCCAAACCACTCACAATACAGAGTCTCAGACCTCTTCTCTTTCCATAATCCTGTGTTTAACCCTATAAGAAGACAAAGTTTCCACCTGGACTTGTCTGGCCTCAGCTTCTCTGATGCAGCTTTCTCATCATCTAAGGACAAAAGCCTTTCCAGTTTTGTGGTCTCTGCCAAAGTTTGCAAATCATTGTCATAACCTTCAAAAACCCAATTTCACTTCTTCTAGAATCTGGATCTCTTAGACTTGATGGATTTCTAGAGACCACAAGTTACTTTGTCCGTTGCTATCTTTCTATAATGATTAGAAATATCTCCATACAGAAAGGAAAAGGGTGAAATTCAGAGAAGTTAAGTGCTGATGTATCTTTAACAAATGTGCTGTATTATAGAAAATTTAAATTTAATTTGTTAACTGTTCAATGACTCAAAAGTGCTTTATTTTATTCCAGAATTGAATATTAACTAAGAGAGTGAAAGCATTAGAGATGCTTTCAACACCTTGAACATTAGAATGATCCAGTGATAAAACAATTCATTGAGATATATATCATGACATAATAAAACAAAATCACAAAATTAGAAAAAAGGGAAAAGTATTAAAAATATTAAAAACAACTTACTGGAAAATCATGTCAAAGAGAAATAGTCTAAGGATTATAAAATTGTCTGAATATAATATACAAAATCTCCTGGACACTTATTTCAAGTATCATGAATGAAAACTGTCTGGAATTCTTAGAACCAATGGGCAAAGCAGAACTAGAAAGAATACAATCATAACCCAATCTAAAACAAAAAGTCTCAGAAACATCATAAACAAAATCTAGAACTTCTAGCTCAAAAAGTACTAAAGAGGCAAAAAAGAAAAAGTACAGATACAAAGGAACCATAAAGATCACAGAAGATTTGACAGCTGCCATATAAAGAATAGAGTTCGAATTCAATATTTAAACTAAAGATTTACAACCAAAAATAATTCATCCAGAAAAAAACTATATACAGTTTTATGGGGAAATGAAGTATTTTCAAGTATGTCAGATTAAAAGTCTAAAAATTGAGCAGAATTTTTTTCTCATGAAATAAATAAATTTCCTAAAAAAATAGCCAAGAGAGCTAAACTTTGGAAGATATGGCTTCCCAGTCGTCTGCCTATGATTTTTGTGAAATCAAGTGGTGAAAGAGTATTCCATACATATAGGGAAAATAAATTCCTTTCTTCCTTTGTTCAGGAAATTATTGATTCAATTTGAGCAGATATTTTAAAAAAGGAAATGAGAGAGTCAAGAGTTATACAGAAAGGAGTACACATTTTTAGTTCAATAGAAAAGGAAATGTAAGGACCATTTTTTTGTATGCTAATAGAGAGATAAGAAATAAATTATTTTCAGAACCCTAATATCTTTAATTACCTTCCTGATAAATTCAACCATAAAACTGACAGCAATAACTAGAATAAGAACAACATTATTTCAGCCAGAAAGAAGAAATTCTAAAAATTGAAGAGTAGATGAATAAAATTGAAAGGAAAAAAGCATAACAAACCAAGATATCAATTTAACAACAAATCCAACCTTAAAAAACTTATAAAATAGATAATCAGTTGTCTAATTTGGTTAAAACCAGTATTGTTGGTATTAAAAATCAGAAAGGTATAATTCATAATAACTGAAGAGTAATTAAATCATGATGAAGCATTTTGCCAAGGTAGGTGATTATTAAGTTTATTTTTGGAGTAATTAGATGAATATTTGCTAAAATATAAATTATTCAGATAAGAAGAATTTAACTAAGTAGCTCAATATCTAAAAAAAAACTGAAGAACACAGAAATGAACCACCAAAAGGAAAAAGAAAAGCTACAGCCTCAGGGAAATTTATAAATCAATTCTAAAAAATTTAAAGAACAATTAATTCCACTAATTAGTTTTCCAATATCTTTCTTTATGTTATAAATATTGTTTAGGTACACAAATCAAGGATAACTAAAGAAGCAAAAAAAAAAACAGAAGAAATAGATATCCCTTAGGAACATTGATACAAAATTTTAAATAAAATATTGGTAACTTGCTACAATAGCATATTAGAAATATGCAATATGGCTAGATTTAAAAAATATATTTATTCTATGGATTCAGAGTATGTTTAACATAAGTAAATCTATTCATAAATCATATTAGTAATATCAATAACAAAAACACAACCGTATCAATAGATGCTTAAAAGGTTTTTGACTCTTATTAAAAACAGTGGGAAGTTTAAGATGAAATGGAACATTTTTAATAGAGTAATATCTATTTAAGCCAATAGCAAAGATTTGACATAATGTGAAAAAGTTATACTTCTTTCCATTAATATCAGGGGTTAATGCCAAGATGCTTATTATTGCAAGTGTTTAAAAAGGTTCTAGACATTTTTGCTTTAGAAAAAAAGCAAGAAAATATATCTAGGCGTAATAAGCAAAGAAGAAACATAATTATCACATTTTTGCAGACAATATCAAGTTCTGCTTAGAAAACCCTGAGTCAAACAAAAACAATTGAAAGAATAGTTTAAATAAAGCTGTGTGATATAAAATAAATACACATTAATCATCAGTATTCCTACATATTATTAACAAAATCCATCAAAAAGAAACAAATAAAAATTCCATTGAAAATGACTACAGAAACTACAGAACATTTGGGAATATATCAATCAAGATATATCTAGGAATTCTATGAATCCAATTTTAAAATATATTTCATAGAAACAGAGATACTTAAACAATTAGATATTCAATTTTATTGATAGGTTGAGAAGACATTAAAATGATGATATTGCTTAATTAATTTACTTTTTCAATATAACTGTAATAAAACTATCAAATGATTGCTTATACACCTAAAAGAAATGAAGCCAAAACTTATCTGGAGGAACAAAAGTTAAATCGAAATTCAAAGGAAGGTGGAATCTATTAATAACAGATCTATTACTATGCTATAAAGCAGCAATTATTTAAAATTATTTGGTACTGGTTAAAAATAGAGTAGTTTATTAGGAGAACAGATTAGGTAAAACACATACAGAAGTAAGATAAGACAGTAGTAGAATGCTCCATAAACCCATAGATCTCATTTACTAGGGAAGGACTTATTGTTTAATGCAAAAAATATTTTGAGAAAACTAGAAAGCGATTTGGCAGAAATTAAGTTTAGACAAACATTTTACACTCCATGCCAATATTAACCAAAGACATAGATACCTAAATTAGATATAAAAAGTGACATTACAAGCAAAATCAGAGATACAAAGAAGAAGAGCACAAAATTGTTTACCTGTTAGATCTCTGAATAAGAAATTAGGTCAAAACAAAACATAGAGAACATTACAAGATGTAAAGTAGATAACTTCGAGTACATTAAACTAAAGAGATTTTGCACAAACAAATCCAGTCCAACCAAGATTAGAAAGGAGACAACAAACTGAGGAAAATGTTTATAGCAAGTATCTCAAATACATAGAGTCCAATTCATAAGAATACAAAGGATTCACCAATTGAGAAATGGTAAAAAGATATGATTGAACAAATTTAAGGCTATATTTAGTCATTTGAAAAATATACTCCAAATCACCATTAATTAGAGAAATGCAAATTAAACCTACCCTGAGTTACCACTTCACACCTATCAGATTGATTAATATGACAAAAAAGGAAAATAATAAATGTTGTAAGGAATGTGGGAAAGTAATATACTGTTGGTGAAATTGTGAATTGATACATCCATTCTGGAGTGTACCTTGGCCTAGCAGTACCACCACTAGGTCTCTATATCAAGGAGATCAAAGATAGGGAAAAATATTTATAGCAGATCTTTTTGTGGTAGCAAAGAACTGGATACTAAAGGCATGTCCATTAAGTTGTGGTGTATAATTTTAATGAAATACCATTCTGCCATATGGGGCAAACAAGACAATCAGAAAAAAAAGACTAGAAGGACTTTTATAAAGTGATGCGAAAGAAAATGAGCAGAATGTTGTACACAGGAAGAGTAACATAATGATCAGCTGTGAATGATCTAACTTTTCTCAGCAATGCAAGGATTCAGGATAAATTCTAGGGACTCATGATGAAGGAGGCTATCCATCTCCATAAAAGTAACTGACAGAGTTTGAATGCATATTGAAGCATACTATCCTTCACTTTATTTTCTCAATGAATTTTTCTCTATTGTAAATAATATGTGTCTTTTTTCATAATATGACAAATATGGATATTTGTATTGGATAACACATATACAATTTATATCATATTACCTACTGTCTTGCAGAGGGGAGAGATATGGAAAGGAGACTAAATACTCAGTCAGTAATTACGTCTTAGGAATCTTCTCAGAATATACATCTTTTCTTCCTCCATCCATTCCTTTCACCATTCCTTCCTTCCTTCCTTCCTTCCTTCCTTCCTTCCTTCCTTCCTTCCTTCCTTCC
>NC_058131.1:86639028-86671184 GCF_016433145.1 Gracilinanus agilis
TCTTTCTTTCTTTCTTTCTTTCTTTCTTTCTTTCTTTCTTTCTTTCTTTCTTTCTTTCTTTCTTTCTTTCTTTCTTTCTTTCTTTCTTTCTTTCTTTCTTTCTTCCTTCCTTCCTTCCTTCCTTTCTTTCCTGCTGCTGTAAAGATATAGAGTCAATATGACAAAGCCTTTTTCACTCTTAACATCCGAGGTTCAGTTGCCTGAAAGAGTTAACTGGCTATTTGACTTTGGTTTCTATAGCCAATCTTTTCTAATTCAATTTTTATGCAAGAGGAACTGCCTATGCTGGCTTTGTTCCCATCCCTAAAGACCACTGAGATAGCCTAGCAGTTTAATTAAGAAGAGTGTGAGCTTGTAATACCAGATAGATGTTGCAAATTAGACCTTAAGGTTAAAGTGAGCATTTGCATGGAAAGAATATTGTACTGAGGCTTTTCCTGGGTCATGTGATGTGAGTAATAGACTGTGTTCCTGTGGGGAGACTACTTTTGTATATTTCTAGAGGTGATGAGATCAAGATCAAGGCACAGAAATACATTCAGGAATTTTATTGTCTACATTATTGGAGACAGATGGACTAGGTAGGAGATGTTGAATAATTTGGAAATTTTTACTTCACATGATCAATGATTGTCCCCTGTAGCTAGACTATACTATACCACTGCCTCTCTGAATCCCCAATTTCCTTCAAAGAACATTTCAGATGCAACTTCTTTATGAGACTAATCCTCATGCCTCCATTTACAAATTTTTACATGAAATTTACTTCATATTTATAAATAGTTGCTTTTCCTTATCTGGGTTCATTTTGTTTCCTGCAATAGAAGGTAATCTCTCTGAAGGTGGAGGTTTTTTCTTTTCTTTTTTCCCTTTGTGTATAATAGTTGTTCAATATGTTTATTGAATTGAATTTTAACTCTAATTTTGAAAAATAATTTCTAATCATGTAACAAGTCTCTTTAGGGCATTGAAATAATCATTACTGCCAGTTATTCCCTCCCAATTCTTGAAATTTTTATTAGTCGACACATAGATATGAAGAGACCCTTCTCTAGTTTGTTGGTCTTTTAGAAGAGGGAAAGGGAATCTGTCTTTCCAGGTCAATATAGCACAATAGAATTTATAGAAATTTACTCTAAAGCCCCTTTGAGGGTTGAATCTGCAGGTAGTACAAAGAGAAAAGATGCTTTGATGTTTTCAGAGATATAAATAAAAATCAAAGCCAGTTTCTTTTGTTTCCCTACTTCCCATTTGTCCCTTATCCCTTGATTCCCCCTCTCCTATCTTCTTCCCTGTTTCTCACTTTCTTTTATTAGAAAAGTGTTTACAATGCAAACAAGCAAACAAAACCCCTTTAGTGGGCAGAAATTGAATGCTATTAAAGCAGGGCTGTAGTTGGCTAGAAAAGACTCTGGAGAATTGAATGCTAAATTTTCAGTTTAAGCATGTGTACATCTAAGAAATTGGCAAAGGCCATAATTCAGTGTTTGGTTTGTTTTTCTGTTGAATGTCTAGACAATAAATTGATAGGGAAAATATTAATAATATAAATTAAATTTAAAGGTATGTTGTGTATATTTTTTTCAGACAGTGAGTTGTTAAACATTTACCAACACCTGACTATAATAGTCATAATTATGTTGCTTATCTTTGTCCACTGGCTCCATCTTGATTTTGGTTCAATGAATGAAAATATTAAAATGTTATGGTGATGAATAATATGTTCCAGGAATTTGTAGGGCTCTCAACTAGGCAAAATTATGTTTAGATCCTAAAAACTTAACCAAGATTACTACAGAAAATGGGTGTATATATGCATAAATACATACATATATGTATACATACATACAAATGTATGTATATGCAGACACATAAGTATGGATGCACTCACATATATGTTTTAATAAAATAGTTGTTTGTATAGTTTGTATAAGAGCTGTCATAGAAGAAAGGATCATTTTGACTATTGGTCCTGAACAAAACTGTCTTTTTCTCAGTTTATTTGAAAATATCTAAGCTCAATTAACCTTGGGATTTGACAGATTGTAGATAGCCTAAAACAAAATGTTAAAAAATATATATAATTAAAAGCCTTGACTTTCCCTATGGGTGATAGGTAAATTATAAATATTGGGAAACAGTCTTAAAAGTTTCTCCTTTTAATCTAATGTGCCTTAATAGAGAAAATCCACTTGACACAATTGTGAGATTTGATTCAATCATGTTCCCGTCAGTTGATGCTTGTGTATCAATATTTGCCCCTGGGCAACAAGCAATCATTTCCCTAAATTCTCCTGGGGAACAGAGCAATTCCATTCTCTTCATTGATGCTCTGTACTCCTTACTGGTTGGAATTGCTGCCCTATGGGTGTCAGCTCTAACTGTGGACCATGACCTGAATAGTAGATATTTTTTGTTTAACCAGAATCTGAATTCTTGAAATAATAGAGTACTTTAAATGTATATTAATCCATAAGAAGTTGGTGTCCTTTCTTAGCCCAAATGGAGGAGGGTATTTAAGAAATTGTTTTCCTTATCACCTCCAATGATTGCTTGTGTAATGCTAGTCTCTGGGGATACAAAGACAAAAGACAGTTTCTCTTCAAGGAGCTTAAGTTCTGACTAATGCATTGACAAAATGATGTATAGAAAGATAATGTGTATATATATGTACATGCATGTACAAAACACATACCAAAAAAGGTGAGATACCCTTGGGGAAGGGCAAGAGAAATACTACATATCGGAGGAAATAAAAGTCTGAAGTCAAAGAAGGGATCTCAGGTCTGAGTGGGGTGGTCTTAAAATCTTTTCCCTGTTCATATTATAGCTCTTCTGAATAATAAAAATCATATCTAATTTGTTTGTGAAAAACTTACTAGAGGAAACCATCCAGATTTCTCATTCAGGGAGTGAATCAGGTGGGTCAGTGATGTCTTGGCATGGGGTCATCTGGATATTGCTGACATCTCTGGCATGTCTCTTAAAAGAGCCCATGCTTTATAGTCATTTCTTCCCCCTCCCAACCTCCTGCCTTTTGCTAATGCCACTGCCTGTGTTTTTCATTTAATTAAGAACCCTGACCTTTGAGAGAGATTTTTTTAGCTTAGCTTAGCCTGATTCTAATGAAAGTTGAGTATTTGATGCTAAAGCAGGGCTAGATTTTCATGGATAAGGGTGACTGGGTGTTCATAAGCTTACAAAGAAATTAAATGGAGATAATTACAAAATCACAAACCAAAACCCCTTTCAGATAATTCCTCTCTCAAATAGATGGGTTGATAGTAGCGGTAGACCATTCTGAAGGAACATATAAAAATGAATAATTCAAATATCAGAATACTGAAACAACATAGATATTGCTATTTGTCTTTACCTCTGGCAGAGCCATAACTTTTTAAAAATAAAGTTGGAAGGGGATCTCTGGAGCCATCTAGTTTAATTCCCTCCTTTGACAGAAGAGGGAACTGAAGCCAAGGGAGGTTGTCACCTGCTAAAAAGTCACCTAGGCAGTAAATGGGATTTGAACTTAAGTTCCACAATGTCTCCAGAGTTAATGATCTTTCCACTTCCTAATGCTGCCTCCCCAAATCTCAGGCTTACTCAAGTCCCGGAATAAAGAGAAACACATTTTTAAAATCCCTCTTTCATACCACCTACTATTGTTCCTTGCTCTCATCCCAAGAAGGGTGGATTATTTCAACATTTGAATAAACACTGAAGCTTAGTCTTGCAAAGAAGAATAACCTTAAATGACTAGTGAGAATGAACAGCTACCCACTTAGTGTATTACTCCACTCAATACATTTCATAGAATATGAGGAGGAGGGAAATGGTTGTAATGTAGCATTTAACTGACAAAAAACTCAAGAACTCTGAAGGAAATCATATAGATGAAATAGCTAAAACTATTTTTTAGTTAAAAATAGTTTTAAAACCCTTACTTTCTGACTTACGATCAAAATTATGTGTTGGTTCAAAGACAGAAGAGTAGTAAGGGCTAAGCAATGGGGGTTAAGTGACTTGCCCAGAATCACACAATTAAGAGGTGTCTGAGGTCATATTTGAACCCAGGACCTCCCATCTCTACTCCTGGCTCTCAATCCACTAAGCCACCTAATTGACCCTCAAAGGAACTATGTTTCAGATGCCATCATTTAGGCAAACTCTGCCTACAACCTGTCTGAAGAAATGAATGCCAAAGCAAAAGCAAATTTCCAGAGCTATTTCTAAGATGAAGCAATTGAACATTTTTCTGTATCATCAAAATTTATAGAATGGACAACATAACACACAAATAAGCATTACATATACATACATATATGTATACTCAGATTATACATACGTATATGTATATACATATATTATGTGTATATAATATTCTTTATATTACATTATATTTAAAACATATCCATACTGTAAGTATATTGCACCCATAAAACCTCTTTTTCACCCTTACAATACCTTCATCTGTCTTTCTATTTCTGTTTCTCTATTTGGTAAATTCCCTTTCCCACCTTATTCTACACTGGGTCCTTAAATGAGTGCTCAAGTGATCCCAAACCTCTCTTTCTATAGTATGATATGATCATGGGAAGACCTCCCTAAAAAGGCATAGGATTTAACAGCCATTGGTGATTTGAGAATGAATTCTGTGAAAAATTGCTAGATATTGCTCTGTATGTTTGATTTCCATTCTAAAAATGACAGCCTATCATCTGCTTTTGCCATTCTTTTTTTCCTATTATTAGTTGCTGAATACATTAAAATTATTTATTTGGGTTAAAATATTATTTATTTTAATCAGCCAAAAGCCACCTGCTCACTCTTCTACTCCATTTCTTCCCAACTGAGAATAGGAGAAAAACAAAATTCATGCTGAATACATTTTGATAGGCTTATATAGAGAGATCATTCATCTGACTTTAAAGTGATACTGTTATGAAAATAAATTTATCCTCATGTTCCAGCACTGGTGATTGAAAATGTGTAGGAATTCTATGATGGTTGTTACTGTGTGTCAGCATCTGTTTGTCTGAAGGACAATGAGTTCATACCATATGTACCAGCCATGGCTACAATGGTTCATGATATTATGTTGGAGCTTAAAGTTTCCTTGCACCTATTTTTGTTTCATTGATAAGTTGACCATAGAGATACCATGTAATATTCTACTTTTTTTTTAAACCCTTGTACTTCGGTGTACTGTCTCATAGGTGGAAGATTGGTAAGGGTGGGCAATGGGGGTCAAGTGACTTGCCCAGGGTCACACAGCTGGGAAGTGGCTGAGGCCGGGTTTGAACCTAGGACCTCCTGTCTCTAGGCCTGACTCTCACTCCACTGAGCTACCCAGCTGCCCCCTACCATGTAATATTCATGCTTAGTCCTGGGCCAAGGGAAGATTTATACTCAGCATCAGCTAAATTATAAACTACTTGAAGGTAGGAATTATTTTTCATATCTCTAATACATTCTTGAGGCAGCCGGGTGGCAAAATGGATAAAAAGTCTGTCTGGGAGTCAAGAAGACCATAGTCAGATGCTTACTAGTTGCGTAACTCTGAGCAAGTCACTTAAACTCTATATGCATCAGTTTCCTTACCTGATAAGAGAGGATAATAATAGCACCTATTCCTCAGGGTACTATGAGGATGAAATGAGATTTTTATAAAGAACTTTTGAAATCTTAAAGTACTATTAAATGTCGACTATTATTATAATAAATGTATTACTCTTATTATTCTTCTCCTTATGAAAGGGAATTCTTAAATCCTTCCTTCTAATTTAACTAAGGTCCTGTAGGTCCATTTACTATAGAGATATGTAAAGATTAACCAGCCCACAGTGATAGGAAGTAGAAACCATAGAGACAGGAAGTGAGGTAGGAGAAGGTTATAAAAGGGGTCCAGCAGGAGTTGGTCAGTCTGTCAGTTGCTGACAGTTAGGAGGGATCAGTTGCTAACAATTAGGGCTGGCAGTTGAGGGAAGTTGACTGCTGGGTGGGAGTTGGTCATTGGGAGTTGGTTGCTGGTGGGTGATGTGGGTTGGTAATTAGTTGGTGGTTGATGTTTAGTTTCTGGAATATTAAGGCGGGTCTGAGCTGAGAGGGCTTGGTTTTTGGCTTTTGGTTTAGGCTGTTTTATTTTTCTTTCCCTTTCTTTGAAATTTTTGGAAGGTGGTTGGTCTTCACTGACAGACTTAATTGGGCTTAGATTAAACACTAATTGGTTTGGTTTTGATTGGGCTGGATTGGGTTGGAACTTTGTGGGGTGGTTGTTATTATAGGTAGATATAGGCAGTTTTAGATAGTAGTTATAATCAAGTATTGGATAACTACCATAGAAATTGGAAAAAATTTCTTTCTCTACCTCTTTCCTATATTTTCCTATATTCATTTTGCTATGTTCTTTTACTATCTCTATTTTAATTAAACTAAATTGTTAACTATTAAAAGCTGTTAGATTTTTTTCTTTTCTCTGGCTTGAAGGGATAATATTAATTTACAACTCTAATATATTCTCATTAAAACTTGAATTATTAAAAGCTGCTCTCTTATTTTATCAAAACTCCTGATTTAACTCTTACATTTAGTTGGTGACCCAGATGGAACCTTGAACCCACAACCTTCTGATCCTTTTCCTTACTTTTTATTGAAACTATACCCAAGTCAAGTTCTTAGCAGTTAATTCTGTTACAACTGTTGATCCTTTATGCTAAATACCACCATCTACTGACAGAAAGTAGAACTGCAAGCAAAATTAACAATTAGATTAAATATGATTCTGAGTATTCTAGTTCAGATTGGGATGCTGTTTCTTGTCTATCTAAAATGGCTCATTCTCCAACAGAATATTTCACAGTGGCTCTATATAGCAGTATTTCTAGCCATACTTATAGTGATAGGAGGCTTGGCATTTTGCCTATTCCTCCTCTGGAAGAAACAGAATAATTGTTTGACCTCAAAGTTGAGCTAAAGGCTCTCCTTGAAGAAAAACTAGAAAACGACTCGAGTCCTTGAAAAAAAGCTGAAGGAGAGTCTGGGAATCTCAAGGCATATATGAAAAGCATTGAGAAAACATTTAGAAAACCTAAGTAAGAAGAGAGCTTTATCTCTTAAAACTCCCTCATCATTAAAGTTGACTCAGTTTCTGTCCAGTCCTGCTTATACTCAAAGTACCTCAACTCCTCATCCTGTTCTATCTTTAAATCTACTTATACTCTTCTTAGTCCTGTTATATCTTTAAATCTAAATATACTCAAACTCCTCTTTGTCTTGTTCTATCTCTAAATCTACCTGAACTCCTTCCACTTGATCTATTTCCCCACCTACATCCATTACCTATGGCAATTCAGATAAAAAAAAGAGGCAGAAACCAAAATTAATTCTGTTATAGGCCTATTCCCCTTAAAAGAAGTACCCATGGGGGCAGCTGGGTAGCTCAGTGGAGTGAGAGTCAGGCCTAGAGACAGGAGGTCCTAGGTTCAAACCCGACCTCAGCCACTTCCCAGCTGTGTGACCCTGGACAAGTCACTTGACCCCCATTGCCCACCCTTACCAATCTTCCACCTATGAGACAGTACACCAAAGTACAAGGGTTTAAAAAAAAAAGAAGTACCCACTTTTAATAAGAGTGGAGTTATAATTTCACTAAGGCATCATACAGCAATTCACCACCCCCCAAGATTTTGAGAGATTCAAGCAAAATATCACTTATTTTGAGGATGAGTCAATTGTGATTATTAAAAAGCTGTAGAGCATTTTTTGTACATATGATCACGGATAGATTGATATTGAAAATTTGTTCCAAGCTTTTTTGACAGAAAGAGACAAAAATAAAATCATCTCTCTTGTCAATCAGGCCCAGGGAAGGAGAGCAGTCCAATGGCCTCCACAAGACCCAAAATAGGGAAGGTGGTTTAGAGTCAGTGATGGTTTTTAGAATAAGAAACATATATGTTCAATTCCCTGCCTGCTCTGTGACCCAAAGCAGCTAATTTGTTTCTCATTAATCTAGACAACTCTAAAACCATAAGGTCCAGGGATGATACTGATCTGTTTTGGTAATGGCATTTCCCTTTAGAAATGAAGTCACAAGCCCAATCTCAATTCTCCAGAACTCTGGGCCATAGAATTGGGCATATTTACTAGCTGG
Organism: Gracilinanus agilis; assembly: GCF_016433145.1. NCBI lineage: Eukaryota > Metazoa > Chordata > Mammalia > Didelphimorphia > Didelphidae > Gracilinanus > Gracilinanus agilis. The sequence continues at coordinate 86,647,181 of NC_058131.1, forward strand.
ACTGCTCTGGGTACTTCAGTCAGTCTTCCTGACCTTCATTTTTTTCATGTGCAAATTAGGAACAATATCTATACTACTTGTATTAATAAGTTTGCTATTAGGCTCAAATAATATAATTTATGAAAAAAACTTTGGAACTTTTCAAGAGCTATAGAGGTATATGTTATATCTAGAACAACACCAATTTCCCTAGCTTCCCTTTGTTAGAAAACATTTTGTCAACCTTAAAATGTTATAAAAATAGATCATTATCATCTTTTTATTCAGAAAGGGAAATTCAGACATGATTCCATTGATATAGGGATATCTTGGTGTGGAGACCCATCCTTTTAACAATGCAGATATATAGCCAGTTGGTAATTTATGGCTTTAGAGAGTTATTAAGGGAATGAAGTATTAAGGTATTTGTTCTTTATCATATGTCTAGGATGGGATAGAGGTAATCCCAGCATCCAGGTGTTCTTGAATCAAGAGCTAACTCTATATAAGTTGTATCATATTGATGCAGACACTATCATTATAATAAGAACCCTCAGGAAATCCTTGTGTGTTGAGTGATTTTTAAAATGTCATTTTGTTGCATTGGTTTTATTATTTCAAAACAACATGGCAGTTATATTTATTTCCAGGGTGCTAGAGATGCTTAATATAAATTTTTAGCTAGATCCAGAATATATCTGACTTTTTTTAATATTATTTCTCCCCACTGGAAAAATAGCATAATTTTTACCACTCTACTTCCTCTATTGAACAGAAATAATAACTTTGTATTCCCTTCACTATCAGTATTCTTTCTTCAGAAGAGCACATCAATTTATATTCAGGAAAGGTGAAGCAATTATGAAGAAGCATTATATGTCTTAGTTAAGAAGACTGCTTCTTCACAATCATCAAAACAATCTGACACTAAGTAAAAAATGGACTAGTAGAATAGATTAGGTAATCACCACACAGTAAATGACTCTAGTAGTCTAGTTTTTCATAAGCCCAAAGATCCAAGTTGTTGGGAGAAGAACTAACTATTCGAAAAAAAATCTTCTTGGAAAACTAGAAAACAATATGGCAGAATTAGACCAATATTTTATACCACATACCATGATCAGTTTAAAATGGGTATACAATTCATTCATAAGCATATTAGTGGAGCATAGAATAATTTTACCTATCAGAGTATATGGATAAGGGAAGAATTTATAATCCAACATAGAGCATAGAATAATTTACCTATCAGAGTATATGGACAATGGAAGAATTTATAATCCAACTCTAGGTAGCATTATGAGAAGTAAAATGGATGATTTTGATTGCACTAAATTAAAAAAAAATTTTTCATGAACAAAACCAATGCAATTAAGATTAGAAATAAAACAGAAAATTGGGAAATTTTTTTGTAGTTTGTTTCTGATAAAAGACTCATTTCTCAAATACATAGAAAACAGGGTCAAATTTACAAGAACACAAGTAATTCCTCAACTGATAAATGGCCGAAAGATCTGAATAGGCAGTTTTCAAGTGATGTAATCAAGACATTCTATAGTCATAAAATATGATCTAAATCACTATAGATTAGAGAAATAAAAATTAAAACAATTTGCAACTATCAGATTGGATAATATGACAGAAAAAATGATAAATGTTGGAGGGGATGTGGGAAAATTGGGACAGTAATACACAGAAGGAAGAGTTTTAAATTGATCCAGTCATTTTGGAGGACAATTTGGAGCTATGCCCGAAGGGTTATAGAGTAATATATATCCTTTGATCCACAAACCACTACTAGATCTGTATCTCAAAGAGATTTTTTTATAAAGAGAAAAAAGATCTAATCATACAAAAGTATTTATAGGAGGTCTTTTTGTGGAGGAAAAAATTGGAAACTGAGGGGTTAGCCATCAATTTGGGAATGTCTGAACAAGTTGTGCTATGTGATTGTAGTGTAATACTATTGTGATATAATAAGAAAGGACAAGGAGCATAATTTTAGAAAACCTGGAAAGAGTTACAAGAACTGATGAAAAGTGAAGTGAGTAGAACCAGGATAACATTGTACAAAGTAATAGCAATATTGTATGACTATCATCTGTCAAAATTTAGCTTCTCAGCAATACAATGATCCATGACATTTCTAAAGTACTGATGATGAAAAATGTTATCCATTTTCAGGGAAAGAACTGAAAGAATTTGAACACAGATAGAAACATACTATTTTCATTTTATTTTCTTCACTTTTTAAAAAGATTTACTTTCTGCCTTAGAATCCCTACTATGCATTGATTCCAGACAGAAGAAAAGTATGGTCTGGGGCTTAAATGACTTGTCCATGGTCACACAGCTAGGAAGTATCTGAGGATAGATAGGACTTTCCTCTTCTGGGCCTGGGTCTCAATCCAATGAGCCACTTAGCTGCCCCTATTCCATTTTATTTATATGTGTCTTCTTCAATATCATGACCAATATGGAAATATGTTTACATGTTTTCACATATATAACATGTAACTGCTTATTTTCTCAGGGAATAGGGAAGGAAGGAGTAAGGGAGAGAATTAAAAAAAATTTATTTAAGAATTTTCCATGGTTACATGATTAATTCACGTACTTTCCCTCCTCTTTTCCCCTTACCCCTCCCAGAGCCAACAAGTGTTTCCACTGGGTTATACATGTTTTATCACCTAATACCTATTTGCATATTAATATTTTTAATAATCTTTTAAAAATCAAACCCCACATTCAATACCCCACATAAACAAGTAAAAAAATCAAATATTTTCCTTCTGCAATTCTATTCCCAGAGTTCTTTTTCTCAATGTGGATAGTATTCTCTCTCATAAGTCTAGGGGAGAGAATTTGGAACTCGAAATTTTAGGAAACAAATATTAATTTTTATATGTAATTGGTAAAAATGAAATATTGAAAGATAAGAAGATTGCTTCTTAAGTGCCTAGAACTGTTCCTAATCTTTGTTTTTTGTTTGTTTTTATTTTTCATCTGTGGATGGGTCTGACAAACAGAGCTTTAAAGCTATGCAGTACCCAGAGAATTAGTGTGGTATTGCAAGGAGCAGTGTATTTTCAAGCTGACTTCCCTCACTTTCCCTTAGGCTGCTCTGTTTTGGACTACATCATGACCAAGAGAATTTCAGTATCCTGTAAGGTCAACTAAGCCTTGGTATTCACACCTCATCAGTAGTCTCTATCCCAGGACCCCTTTGATTAGAGGGCAAGGAATCTCTTCATTTCTTACATCATAGCACTGCTTTGGACATCTTGAGGAGTGGCTAGGATTGAATGCTAGGTCAGCAACTCATTATCTAATTGACCTTGGGAAAGTCAATTACTTCATGACTAAAAAAAGATTGTGCTAAAAGTGGTCCTAAGGCTTCTTTCTAACTCTAGCTTCTTTGATCCTACATTCTGCTGCATATATGAGTAACCTGATAAGCCTTTCAATGGTACATATGCATGCAGATTAAATAAATCCTAATACTAGTTTTATTTTAAATTTTTTTTTCTTTTTGCCTTTGAAATTTAAAATGTGTATACCTGTTAATTCAACAATGCTACCACTAGCCTATACTTCAAAGAGATTAAAGAAAGAGGAAAAAGGAGCAGCATCAAGAGACTTCATATAGAAGATAATTCTTTAGTAGTCTTATATAGAAAGAGACTCAATTACCTTTTATGTATTTTATTTGAGTCATTTAGCTGCCAGCTTCCAGCTGAGGCAGCTAGGTAGTGCAATGGATAGAGAGCTAGGCATGGAGTCAAAAGACCCATGCTAAAACTTTGAGTCCTCAGACAATTCCTAGCTCTGTGACTAAAGGAAATTACTTTACATTTTCTTTATTGTAAAATGAGAATGATAACAGCATCTCCTTCATTGGTTTGTTTGGTGAAGATCAAATGAGATATACTTGTAAAGCATTTATCACAGTGCTTGGCACATAGTAGATACCACATAAAATTTTATTCTCTTCCCTTTAGAGGCTCGGAAGAACCCTGTGAAGTTTGGAGTACTAAAATAAATGTTCAGGGGTCATAAAGGTAGGGAGGGTCTTCTATGAGATTTGAACTTGAGTCTTCCAGACTCTAAATACAATGCTCTATGTCCCGTGCTAGGCTGCCTTTACTTTGAGCTCTGTTTTCTGTTTGTTTTGTATTTCATTGTATCCCCAGTGCTTTGAACAGTGCCTGGCATTTACTGAGTAGTTAATATCTGTTAATTGGCCAACTGAATGCTGTAGCTCATTTGAAGAATTTGATGAATCTGTGTACATATATATCTCTTAAAACATTTTAGCTCTATCCTTCAACAGCAGTTTTATAAAGGAATTCCATTGTATTTACTGGAGGTGCCTTACAAATCATGTTTGTCATTTTATATACAAATTCCATCTATAAGCAGGATGCCAGATAAAAGGAGCCAATATCACCATTGGAGGGATCTGAAGAAATCCCTATAAATATTTTACCTTCTCATTTTTGAATGACAGATATTATCAGATGATGCCATTATTTCCCCCTCCTTTCTTTTTGTTCCAACCTATCACTTTAATCATATAAACAGCTTATTTTCTTTCCTGCCATGTTTTCTTCAGTTGACTGTGTGAGGCAGACAGCTGCTTTAAAACAATTCCTATCATTTTCCCATCACCTCCCTGAGAAAAGTAGTTTTATCAACACTTTCTCAGTTTATATACCAATTCTTATTTCTCCAGATACCTGTAGACTTAAATAAAGCTAGATGCTACTCCCAGTGCCTTGATCCAGTGACAGGAGGCTTAGACCTCCTCTCACCTTTGGGAAACAGCTGCATGGACTTAAACACAGCATACATTTTGTGGGAAACCTTTCCCAAAGGGGACTGCTGTGAGTCAACTATAGCAAGCTCTTAACAACCAAACATTGACCTTAAATGTGCAAGGCAAAAATTGAGGCTTGGAAGAGCACTGTAAACATGGATCTGAATGTTCTAACATGAGATATGTCCGAATTCCTTTCTTCAGTCTCTTGGCACTTGCCAATGAAACAATAGCCAGGGGACAGGGGCAATCACTAAGACATGTTTTTATTTTCCCTCTTTGATAAAGAATAGATGTGAGTTTGGATTGGAAATCTGTGAGTGCAGCTGCAAACACCTCATTCCAAGGCACATTTTCTTAGTTAAATTTTCATGAGGAACTTGGATTTGGAATGATTTGGAGAGAAAATTTGCCTCCACCCTGAATACTGTAAGATCATAGATTTAGAGCTAGAAGGGACCTTAGAGAACAGAGAGTTTTATATCTTTATTTAGACACGAGAAATTCAAGAACAGAAAGGTAAATTGATTTTGGCAGAATCTTGGAGTTAGGGAGGAACTAGGTTCAGATCCTGCCTCAGACACTTGCTAACCATGTTACCCTGCACAAGTTAATTTGCCTTTCTGTGCCTTTCTTTTCTTTTTGGATTTTTAAAATTTAAGTTTCTTTTCCCAGAAAATTTTTGTTCCTCCATGATGCTATATTTCAACTTAAGAGGAAAGTAGAAAAGAATGAGAGGAGTTTTGCTGAATTATTTTTCTTCATCGTTTAAAATACTTTATTAAAGTGATTATTCTCTGGAAAGGAGCTAGGGAGAAAGACAAGAGGAACTGTAAGTAAAGGCAAAAGAAATCAATAAAATATATTATCAGAAAAAGAGAAAATAGTACTAATCAGGTTGGAAAGGAGCCAAACTTTGTGGCTCCCACTTACTAACTTTAACAACTTGCACTCAGTTTTGCTCCTTTTTGGGTTAGTCCTTGAAGAAGAGATTGATTTCTGACAAGTTTTTAAGTGCTTTCTGCTTAATGTTCTCCCATATAACATTCCACCTCCCATCTCCATGCATCTGTATTGGATATTTCACATTCCTGGAATGTTCCCCATCATCACTTTGGTCTCTTTGAAAACCAGACCACATTCTACCCTCTGCTCAAATGTGCTTTTTGTGGGAAGCCTTTCCCAGTTTTTCTACCCTCGATCCCCTTACCACCTCAGTTCCTAGTTCCTTTTTCTTTAATATTAATTTCTATCAACTCTTCATGTATTTTGTATGTTGTTGTTGTTGAGTTATTTCAAAAGTAGCTGACTTTTCCTGATGCCATTTCAATTTTTCTTGGCACAAATATTATAGTGGTTTGCCATTTCTTTCTCTAGCTCATTTTATAGACAAGGAAACTGAGTCAAAAGGGTTAATGACTTTTGCAGGATCACACAGTTATTAAGTGTCTGGAGCCAAATTTGAACTCAGAAAGATATCTTCATTACTTCAGGACTGGCACTCTATTCATTTTTTTGTATGAATCTCCATTTTGTATGGATCTGTTTATATATGTTTTCAAAGAAGGCTAGTACCTCTGATGTGAGGGCTTGCTGAGAATTTTTCAGGGTTGTTCATCCACATTTGGTATTTGCCTGGTACTCAGCACTCACCTGTGGTTCCAAGAAACTATAACATGTACAGTGGTCATTGCATGCTGCACCATCATCTGTTCTGACTTTTGTCTTACCAGTGGACTTTGATGACAGGAAAAGAGAGTAAGGCTGACAAATTCGTGCAACTCTGTCTCACCTAAACCTAACTCATGCAAAGTCATTGATAATGTTATTGATTCTCTTCTAAAATACTAAAGACAAGCAACAACATCTTCTCCATTAGAATGTAAGCTCTATGAAAACAGGGACTTTTAAACTAAAAATACTTATATGAAATGATACAAAATAAAGTGAATAGAAGCAGGAGAACGATGCACACAGTAACAAAAGTAACATGTGATGATCAATTGTGAATGACTTAACAATTAATAATAATGCAAGACTCTGGGAAAACTCCAAGGGACTCATGATGAAAAAGGTTATTCACTGCTTTAGAAGGAAATGGTAGAGTCTGAATGCAGATTGCAGCAAACCATCCTTCATTTCATTTCCTCCATGAATTTTTCTCTTAGGTTACTACTATGTGTCTTCCTTCACAATATGGTGATCATGGCAATATGTATTATACAATGACATTAATTATGATTAAAATTAAACATTTATTATGATGATTATTATTAAAAAATAAAATAAATTATGATTAAATTTTCTTAGAAATTGTATTTTAATTTATAGTCATTTATTAAAATTTTACTTATATATTTCTATATAAATAAATTAATTAATTAAAATTAAAAAATGTAGAGGGGGAAGGGAGAGGAAGAGGGAGAGAAAGAGGGAAAGAAGAAGAATGTTAATGTATGTCTCTATCTCTCTTTGGTTTACAATTTGTTGTAGCACAATGGGCATTATATCTTCATAGGTCTTTACCTGTTATACCTCTTATATGCAGATCAGTGGCAGTTGGAGGAGTGGTATACATGAAAGTGAAAGGAAGGAATTTAGTTATCAGAGATATGGAAGAGGTAGAAGAGATGGATGAATTTCCAGGTGTTTTTGAAGGAGTCAGCTGTCTGATCTGAGTGAAGCACTGTATAAGGTTTCTGGGAATTTTTCTTTCTTATGTGAATTAATATGTGAAGGGAGTTTGTAGACTTACTTGAAATGATGTCATGGAATAAAAGATGCCTACTAGCTTTGATAGAAGGAAAACTTCATATAATCATAATCTGGGTAAGTTTAGGGTAAAGATTTCTAGTTAGGGTTCTACTAAGAGAGTTAAGGTACTCAGGGGCTAGGTGTACCTGGGGTCCTGCTAGTACTCTAGGGCTTTCTTCTATCTTTGTGCTAGGGAAGCATCAAAGAATCGTAATTTCAGAGTTGAGTAGAAGTTTTGGAAAATGGGAGAGGTGATACTTGATTGGAAATATTCAAAAGTCCTGATTTTTTAAAAAAAAAGTTGTTATTTTAAAGGAGAATCAGTAGTCCAGTGGGCATAACTTTTATTCTTGGAAAAATCTAGCAAAAATTTAAAATCATTGATGAAAATGTTTGAAAAATGTGGAAGTTACAAAGAATGAGCATAGTTTCATCTATATCAAGCCAGGCTAACCACCTGCCCTTTTTTGAACTTGTTCACAAGACTGTTAAAGCAGAATGCCTCTAAACATCCAAATCATCTACAATTGTGACATTCACTTACATATTGTTGGACAAAGTCTTTAATATCTTTGTGGATAAGATGAAGAAAGTGAAACAGATGATGGTAGAATTCAATGGATTTAGAGCCAGCTGAATGACTGCACCTAAGGAATTTTTCCTAATAGACCTCTGTTACCTTGAGAGGAGATCTTCTATGTTCTTTTTTACTATCTCAGATGTTGATTTTTGTCCTTGCACTCTTTAATACTTTTATAATTTGAATGAAGGCATCAATGACACCCTTGTCAAATCACATTTGACAAGACAGAGGAATATTGGCTTGTGGGATCAGGATCCAAATATAATCTTCATAAACTGGAATGGAGCTCTGGAACTCATAAAGTTAAATTTAAAATGGATAAATATAAAATCATATAATCTGATTTAAAAGTCTTTAGTAAAAAATGAGGAAATATAGTTAGACAATAGTCTATCTGATAAAATAAGAAATTTTATGAGTCTTAGAAGTCAAAAGTATGATGTTATAGTTTAAAAAACCTAATATACTATTAAAACTACATTGCGAAACATAATAGCCAGAACTGGGGATATGATAATTCAATTGCTTTAATAACACAAGAGAGGCTTAATTTTACTCACAGTTTAGGAAGTACATTGTTGATGTGTAATTTCCTATAGGATCGTGAGCATGCTGGTAAGGAACTCTAAGACATTGTCTTTGAGGGTCATTGGAATGAAATGTGGTTAATATGAAAAAAACAGAAAATTTAAATTATATATAATGGATGTCAAGTATGTGAAGGGCTGTCAAAGAGATAATAGTTTAAATCGAGTCTTTTGGCTCTAGACTTCAGAAGCAGAAATAGCAGTTTCCAGGCGATTTAGAAGAGAGTCAAAAGAGAAATAGAGGCAACAAATAGGGGAAATGGCCGAGGAGAAAGGGAGTAGATAAAAAAAATGATAGTTACTGGATATGGTCTAGAGTGGTAAGGGTTTTAGTGTATGTGTGTGTGTGTGTGTGTGTGTGTGTGTGTGTGTTTCTTCCTTCATTTCTAATTTTGTTGTTGTTGCTTTGATGGGAAAACATGAAGGCTTTAACATGTAAAAGGCAGTTGGGAAGGAGTCAGTAGATAGCAAATGACAAAAAAAAAAGAAATTGGAGATAATAGTGGGGCTAATCTGGTGAAGAATATGAGAAGGAAAGGGATCAAGATCTCTTGTAAAAAGGTTAGCCTTCTTGGGGAAATTAACTATCTCTCCTTCTGAAGTTGGAGTAAAGGAGAAGATAGGAAAAATCTAAAAAAATACAATTCCATGAAAATGGATTTCAAATACTCTAGTAAATTATAAGAGGAAAACTCCTTAGCTAAGAACATGAGAACACATTGTATTATTGGAAGTTTGAGAGAAAAATATCATAGATGTGAAGATGTTATATATGTGATAGAAATTGATTTGGGATAAAAAAAAGGATTATCTTGCTAAATTAAAGGACCAATGGATATTTATTAACATAAATTTAAAGTAAACTCAGCCTGGATGATTGATTGATTTCCAGCAGTTCTGTTTAGCAGCATGTGAGAAGGCAGATGTTGAGTGTATGAGTAACAATAAGTAAGGAAAACCAATTATTCGTGAACACCTGCTAGTTCAATTGCTTTACTGAAAGGTCTATGCTAGGAAAGGATAGTGTAATCAAACCAAGATGATAACCTGTGAAGTTACTGAGGTACTAATGGAAATGGACTTCAAGGTACAGAAAAGTAATAAATAAGGCATAGGAATAGGAAGGATGATGGGAAAATATGAACAACAAAAAAAGGATTTCAGATTTCTTCACCATGGAAGTGGAAGATGGCAATATCAAGGGTATGATAATCCCTGCATATGGCTATGGTGGATGGAAATGAAGGACATGGGAGTTGAATAGAATACAGAAATATGTGGTTAGAGCATATAAATGAATATTAGTAAGCATATTGAAATTTGGTAGAATAAAGGCAGAATTTGTGTTGGCTAGGGAGACCGTGAATAAGAAACTGAACCTATCTAAAAGGCACTGAGTATACCATGGAAACAAAAATGTAACTTTTGCCAACTTTCCCCAAGGTCTTTATGGGAGACAAATGTAAATAGAGTGAATCTCAAAGGTAAGAAGATTACTAAGTAATGCCAATAGAAGAGGCAATGGGAAGCAAAGAGTTATTCTTCTAGGATGACGAGTTGGAGAGTATGAAAGAAAAATTGTAACCAAATATGATTCTTTCTATATTTAAAAGTCTATAAAGTATATATTTTCTTTTATGTTTTGTATTTTATGTCACCAAAGTAGTTTATTACATTAAATACTTTTTTTCAGCTTTTCTCTAGATATATGTTGTTTCAATATATTTACTATTACAAATAGAAAGGCCATGACTTTTTAAATAAATAGGTCATGTTTCCCTTTTTATGTTATTTTAGAATGAAGTCTTAGCAGTTGGATGACTATCAAAATATACTCAATTTGGTGAATAATTTTTTTAGAATATTTTTCCATGGCTATATGACTCATGTTCTTTTCCTGCCCTGTAGCCAATGTGCAATTCCACTGGGTTTTACATGTATCATTGATCAATTCCCATTTCCATATTATTGATAGTTGCACTAGAGTGATCATTTAGACCAGGGGTCAGCAATGTATGGCTCTTGAGCCATATCTAGCTCTTGTGAGGGCCAGATATGGCTCTTTCTATAGGAGGCATAAAGTCAATTTTTTTTCAGGCGCTGTTACAGGAGGGCGCACTGTTACAGGAGCGCACACTGTTACAGGAGCGTGCACTGTGAGCACTGTACAGCTCTCACGAAATTACATTTTAAAAAATGTGGCGTTTATGGCTCTCATGGCCAAAAAGGTTGCAGACCCCTGATTTAGAGGCTACATCCTCAATCATATCCCCATCAACCTATGTTTTCAAACAGTTGTTTTTCTTCTGTGTTTCTACTTTCACAGTACTTCCTCTGAATGTGGATAGTATTCTTTCTCACAAATTCCTCAGAATTGTTCTGGATCATTGCATTGCTGCTAGTAGAAAAGTGCATTATATTCAATTATACCACAGTGTAACAGTTTCTGTGTATAATATTCTCTTGGTTCTGCTGCTTTCACTCTGCATCAATTCCTGGAGGTCATTCTGGTTCACATGGAATTCCTCTAGTTCATTATTTGGTGAATAATTTTGCCATATTACAAAATTCCAGGCAACCTACACTTCCATCAATGGCATATTAGAGTGCTTGCCTTCAAACATCCCAAACACAGGACTTAATATTTTTTAATATTCTCTATTTTTTGTTATGATATCATAATTTTATAATTACTAGATAATGTGTGCATTTGTATATGTTCATTAACAATTTGTGTTTCTTCCTTCAGAAGTTCTCTTGGTGTTTGTTCATTGTTCCATGGGCAATTTGTCTTACAGATATGTATCAGCTCTTTATATATTCTAAATATTAGAATGTTTTTTGATATAATCACATCGGAGTTTTTTTCCAACCTATCTTTTAAATATAGAGACATTTTGTTGCATAAAAATTGAATCCTTTTATAATAAAATTTTATCTCCAATATTTTCTATTTAATTGAATAAAAATTCTTTCCATTTATAGTTGACAATATGTATATTTCTATAAGTTTTAATTTTGAATATTTTTATCATTTATTCATTAGTTATTGTGGTATTAAAAATAATTCAAATCCTTATTTTGTTTTTTGCCCTAAAGTTTTGCAATTTCTCCAGGACACATACACACATATGTGCATGCATGCATACACACACACACACACACACACATAAGAAAGAGAGAGAAACTGAAACAGAGATTCCATTCTCCACTGTTTTTAAACATAGTCATAGCAAACACTAATCTTGTATATACATTGCCTTCTATTTCTGGCTTCTCTGTTCTCTTTCATCAATCTACTGTAACTCATTAGTCTTTTTCCACTAAAAGAAAGAGATTTTAAAAAATATAGCTATACAATACAGTGTAAAAGATACCATATGTGGTCAAGCTAACTATGAACAGTATATATTCCTTATAATAATTACATTTTCATCAATTTGTGCTAAATACCTAACTCTAGGACATATTATAGTTTCTCAATGTGGTGCAAATGTTTACAATGATAATTTTCTTTTAGATGCTATCCTGTACTACCACAATGGGATATGTTGTCGTGTACAACTCTTTGTCACCCCATGTGGGGTTTTCCTGGCAGAAATACTAGAATGGTTTCCCATTTTCTTCTCCAGTTCATTTTATAGATGAAGAACCAAGGCAAATTATGTTAAGTGATTTGTCCAGGGCCACACAGCTCATAAGTATATGTGGTAAGATTTGATTTCAGGAAGGTAAGTCTTGCTAACTCCATTTTGGGTGCTCTATCTACTGCACCATTTAGTTGCCCATATTGAGAGAAAGAGTGATTAAGATGTCCTATATCTAGTTTTAATGTCTTAACCTATTACACCATGGACAAGTAGAGCTTAGATGTTATTATGCCACTCCTTCAAATTTCTTGAATGGATCTAAAAAATGGTTTTCAAAAGATGAATTTATCATTATGTACTTGTAGTTTGTCTCTTGTGATCCCTGATTAACTGGTTTGTTCCTACCAAAAACTTAATTATATATAATCAAATTTATCTATTTTATTGTCTGTCTTCCTCTCTATCCTTTTTTTGATCATTTTCTTTCCCACTACCCAATGATCCAATTTCTCCTTTTGGGAGCGTATCCTTTATATGTGTATGGCATGTTCATCTAAACCTATTTTTTGACATTCTGTTTTTTTTTTTTAAACATGAGTCCTTATCCCAGCAGGTTAGGACTTTGGGTTCATCAAACACTAGAGTACTATGTTCAATTACTTCCTTATGTTTTGTCCCTAAATTGATTCCATTGATCAATCTATATGTTTTAATCGGTACCAAACAATTTGGATGATTAATGCTTTATAAAATAGTTTTAGATCTGTTACCACTAGACTTCCTTCCTATCAACTTTTATTCATTACAGTCTTTGAGATCCTTCACCTTTTCTTTCTCCAAATAAATTGTTATTTTTTCTAGCTCTATAAAGTATTCCTTTGATAGATTAATTGATGTGGTGCCAAGTAAATAAATGAATTTAGGTAGTTTTAACATGTTTATTGTATTGGTTTGGCTTACCTATGGGAAATTTATATTTCTTCCATTTTTGTCAGTCTCTTTGTTTTGCTCTTTTTTTAACCCTTATCTTTTGCCTTACAATCAATACCATGTATTGGTTCCAAGGCAGAAAAGTGGTAAGGACTAGGCAATGGGGGTTAAGTGACTTGCCCAGGGTCACACAGCTGGAAAGCATCTGAGGTCGGATTTGAACCCAGGACCTCCCATCTCTAGGGCTGGCTCTCAATCCACTGAGCTACCCAGCTGCCCCCTGGTCGATCTCTTTGTAACGAATGGTTCATAAATATAGTAAGATTATACCTATTTTTATGTTGGTAAGGAAACTCAAATTTATTTTATTTATTCTATGGTGGTCTTAAATCTTATTTCTGTCTTTATCTCTTCATACTTTGGAGGGAATATACAGAAATGCTGATACTTCAAGTTAATTAATTTTTCTTACACGACTTTATTGAAGATACTGTTTCAGTTGAATTTTTAGTTGACTCTAAGTTTCTCCAATTATACTATCATAAAATCTGAAAAAAAACATTGTTTCTGATTTGTTAATGTGTCTTCTTTTATCTTTTCTTATTTACTACAGCTAGTATGTTCAGATGATTCTACCTCTTTAAAATAGTTGGAGAAGAGCATGAGAGTAAATTAGAAGGAATAAATACAGATGTGCTTCCAAAATGCATCCTTCTAAAGATAAAGATAATTCACCAGACTAAATCCTGGTCTGGGAATGCAAGGGAAAAAATTATTTTTCCAATCCAAGTCAGCACTGGGAGATAGACAGAGATATCTTTGGGCAATGAAGATGGGAACTGGCCAAAAGTGTGATCCATGCCCAGTGACTGAAAGATGATAAGACTGGGCAGGAAACAACTGGGCAGAAAGAGGCTCCAAGCAGTACCTGAACTAGTGCATGATAAGAATATGCAGAACACCTGACAACTCTGTTGCTCACTGTTCAGGTTTAGGTCACAAATGCAAGATGGATTTAGAAACCTTATGCCCAAGGTTGGCAGAGAGGAGTGATCATAGGTCTGAGCTATATGCAAAGCAAGGAACAAGTTTAGAAGCAAAGAAAATCTATGTGACTGACCAGATCACATAACTTTCAAAGTACTGAAAGTTTACAAAGTCACACTTAGAGCTTTCCTTGAAATCCTGGAATAATACAACCCTTAATACTCCAAGAAAGCAGAAGGACAGAAGAGAATTAAAACTTTAATCCAGACATTATCCACAAAAAATGGTACAGAACTTTGACCTAATATAAACTCTAATATCAAGAAGTAGACTGAAAAAAAATGAGCAAAGAAAAAAACAAAAAGAATCCCAGAATAAGATGTTATTATGGTAACAGGGAAGCCTTTAGCTGTCACATTTTAATTTTAGATCTAATAAGGTTTTAGATAACATACATTTTTAGGTCTAACTTCTTTATCAATTTAGTTAGATCACTAATACTCTGCTAGTGAAGTTGTGAATTGGTCCAATAATTCTGGAGGACAATTTGGGGCCTGCCCTTTCATCCAGGCATAGCACTGCTGGGTGTGTACCCCAAAGAGATAATAGGGAAAAAGACTTGTATAAAAATATTTATAGCCACACTCTTTGTGGTGACAAAAAATTGGAAAATGAGGAGGTATCCATCGATTGGGGAATGGCTGAATAAATTGTGGTATCTGTTGGTGATTGAATACTATTGTTTTGAAAGGAATAAAGAACTGGAGAATTTCCATGTGACCTGGAAAGACCTCCAGGAATTGATGCAGAGCAAAAGTAGCAGAACCAGGAGAACATTATACAGAGAGGCTTATACACTGTGGAACAATCAGACGTAATAGACTTTTCTACTAGCAGCAATAGACCCAGGACAATCCAGAGGAATTTAGGAAAAAGGACACTATCCACATTCAGAGGAAGAACTGTGGGAGTAGAAATGCATTAGAAAAATATACAATCAATCACAGTAGGGCGTTGTTTGGGGTTTTGATGTTAAAGGATCACTCTACTGTAAATATGAATAACATGGAAATAGGTTTTGAACATTGATACATGTATAACCCATTGAAACTGCTTGTCAGCTTTGGGACAGGGGAGGATAGAGTGGGAGGGATCATGAATCATATAACCATGGAAAAATATTCTAAATAAATATTTTTAAAAAGGAAATATTTGGATTGAGTGAGACTTCCTGGTTAAGATGGCAGCAGAGTAAAAAGCACCTGCTTAACCTCTCCTAACCAAAACATATAGGACTCCTCAAGAAGACATAAAAACAAATCCAGAGGAACGAAGGGACCCCACAACAGGGCACAGCACTGAAGGTACGTGGAATTGGGGCATTTCCATGCTATAAAGGGGTGAAACAGCTCTCACTAAAATGTGAGCTGAGCAACCCCCTCCCCCACCCCACACCACCTACAGTGCCAAAGCCAGCACACAAGAGTTAGAGCAAGTTTGGGGCACCCATTACGTCCTTGGCAGCTACCTGGGGTCATCAGGGCCTGCTCCTGAGAGCAGCAAGACTTAAGATGCCAAGAGGCTAAAGAATGCGTGGACTTTTAACACAGAACCTGAGGGCAGGCACCAGTGTGTGCAAGGACTCAAGAGCAGACTCAGATCCTGAGCACAGGCGAGGACTCAGATCCTGAGCACAGGTGGGGAGTGTGAGTGGGGACCCAGTGTAGAGGGGTGAACAACCGTGGAAGCAGCTCCCTCAGACTGTTAAAGGAGCCTCGGGCAGAGGAATAAGCAACGGGACCACCAGGAGGCTTGACCCTGAGAACAACTAGTCCTGAGACCTCAGGAGCCTAAAGAGTGCAGACAGACCATGAGTGTGAGGATAAACCTGAGAGGGTGCAGGGCTAACAATGGCAAGCCAGAGACAAGAAACCCAAAAGAGAAAGATCATCAAGAAAAAATCTGTAACACTCTACACCTTTTACACAGATAAAATCCAGACAACAGAGCAAATAGCAGAGGAGAACAAACAAATAATCATATCCAAACCTTCCCAAAATAATGAAAACTGTCCACAATCTATTGAAGAATTCAAATCTGAGATGATGAGAAAGATGGAAGAGATTTGGTGAGAGAAGTGGGAAATAGATCAAAAGGAAATTAAGAGGTTAGAAGACAGAAATACCCAATTAGAGAAAGATGCCCCCAAATCAAACCAAATGGTAAGCAAATTGGAAACGAAAATCTGGCAAGAAAATAACAATTTAAAAGGCAAAATTTCACAATTGGAAAGTGAGGCAACTAAATGGAAGACCAGAAATGACCAGATTGAATAGGAAAACCAAAAGATTATAGCTGAAAACCAGTCCCTAAAGGCTAGAATTGAGCAATTAGAAGCTAATGATCTCTCAAGACAGAAAGGACAAATAAAACAAAGTCAAAAGACTGATAAAATAGAAGGAAACATGAAATATCTCAATGAGAAAGTGACAGACCAAGAAAACAGGTCTAGAAGAGACAATCTGAGAATCATTGGTCTTCCTGAAAAAGCAGAAATTAATAGAAATTTGGACTCCATACTAAAAGAAATTATTCAGCAAAATTGCCTTGAAGTTCTACAACAAGAGAGCAATATAGACATTGAAAGGATCCACAGATCACCCTCTACACTAGACCCAGAAAAGGCAACCCCCAGGAATAAAATAGCCAAATTCAAGAGCTTCCAAGTAAAAGAAAAAATTTTACAAGAAGCCAGAAAGAGACAATTCAGATATCAAGGAGCACCAATCAGGATCACACAGGATCTGCAGCCTCCACACTAAAAGACTGCAAGGCTTGGAATATGTTATTCAGAAAGGCAAGAGAACTGGGTCTACAACCAAGGATCATCTACTCATCAAAACTAACTATATATTTCCAGGGGAAAGTATGGGCATTCAACAAGATAGAAGATGTCCAAGTATTTGCACAGAAAAGACCAGGACTAAATGGAAAGTTTGATATCCTACCACAAAAATCAAGAGAAACATGAAAAGTTAATAAGAAACAAAGGGGAAAGAAAGAAAACTCGTATTTTCTAAATTTGTCTCTTTAAGGGCTTCAATATGATCTAATTATTTCTATTCCCATGTGGAAAAATGTTATTTATACTTCTCTGTAAGGAAGTCTATTCACTATTATAGTATTCACTATTGTAGTAATTAGAAGAATTATTCATAGGGAGAGGTTGGAATACTAAATGATCTAAGATGATATGGGGGTGGGAAAGAGGGGAGTGAATAGTAGAGGACACCAAGAGAAACTTGAATGAATGAGAAAAATAGGATATTCTATTATACACAAAGAAGGCATGGGAAGGGGAAAGAATGAATACTATTATAAGGAGAGGAAGAGAGCATTAACAAATTGTGCTGAACAAATTGTGGTGTATGCTGGTGATGGAATACTATTGTTCTCAAAGGAATAATGAACTGGAGGAATTCCATGTGAACTGCAAAGACCTCCAGGAATTGATGCAGAGCGAATGGAGCAGAGCCAGAAGAACATTGTACACAGAGACAAATACACTGTGGTAAAATAGAATGTAATGGACTTCTGTACTAGCAACAATGCGATGACCCAGGACAATTCTGAGGGACTTATGGAAAAGAATGCTACCCACATTCAGAGGAAGAACTATAGGAGTGGAAACATAAGAAAAGCAACTGCTTAAACACATGGGTTGAGGCCGACATGATTGGGGATGTAGACGTGAAACTACCACACCAATGCAAATATCAACAGTTTGGAAATAGGTTTTGATCAATGACACATGTTAAAACCATTGGAAATACGCATCAGCCATGGGGGGTATGTTACAGGGGTGAAGGGGAAAGTAAGAGCATGAATTATGTAACTGTGTTAACTTTTCTAATAAATAAATATTAATATATTTATTTAAAAAAAGGAAATATTTGAATATCCTTTTAATTGAACATCCTTCTTAAAAAAATCAATCCTTGCATTCTGGTTGACTAGATGTGTCATCATTGGTTATAGTTTGAGTTCTTTTGCCCTTCATGCTGTGGAAAAAAGGAAAGGACTTAGTTGGTCATGTGATCCCATCTACATTTCTCTTAGAAGTAATTTGACTAATTTTTTCATATGATTGGTGACATTTCATTATTCTTTCTTTGGAGAATTGTTTGATAATGTTTCATATTCTTTGTCCACTTTTCTATTGGGAAATGGATTTCAGTCTTATTCATTTAATTATGGGTAAATATGTCTTGGATACAAAGAACTTAAAGATTTTGGTAGAAATATTTTAAATTTTTCTTATTTTTTAATATATTTTATACAGTAGGTTAATGGATTGTCTCTGTTATCTACTTCCATCATCTTTTAATTTTAGTGGGAGGTTAATGCATTAATATTTAAGGTTATAATTTTTAGGTTTGCATTTGCCTCAATTTCATTAATTTAATTGTTTTCCCATCCTTTAAAAAAGAATCACAGTTGAGAAGCACTACAGAATTCCCTTCCCCCCAAGATGACAGTTAAGGGGAAGAAGGAAGTGATTGTTATCCCCAAGATAGAAGCCAAGTCCAAGACCTTAAAAGCTAAAAAGGCAACCACAAAGAGTATTGCAGCCACAAAAGGATCAGAACTTCCCCCATTTTCCAGTAACATAAGACATTAATACTTCAAAGGCAGCACAAATACTTTCAGAAAAGCATCTCTCAAAGAAATGAAGCTGATAACTATACCATTATTAAATTTCCCTTCACCATCAAGTCCTTTATGAAGAAGATTGAGGACAACATCCTCATCTTTGTTGTGGACATCAAGACTAACTGCATCAAGATCAAGAGGCAATAGCTATAGGACATTGATATGGTCAAGGCCAACACACTAATCTGGATTGATGGAAAGAGGAACACCTATATCTGACTTGCCAACAAAACTGGAATAATCTAATTTGTATCCAGCTAACCCACTTCCCCTTCAATAAAAAAATTTTCAGTAAAAATATAAAATTAAAATAAATGAAAAGGAAGCATGCTACCATTTCAATTGACTTGGTGCCTATAATTCACTTTGCTTATGTTAATTTGATCTTATTTTTCTTACATAGACCATTATTTATTTCCCAACACAAGGTTCCTTGAGATTATATATACATACACGTGTATATGTATATATAAATAACCTTTTTTTTATTCTTCTATACCTCCATCCTGATAAAAGTTTAGTTTAAGATCTTCCCTGTTTTTCTAGCCCTATCGAACATTTTAAATTGAATTACATTCAATTGTGATATACTTTCAAAGCACTGTTGGCTTATTGTGTTCTCTTATTTTCTTTTCCTGTTTAGCATTTTCTAACTTCCAAGGCCCCTTCTTAAATGTACATCTGTTCTCTCTGTTTTTCACTCAAAGGACCTCTTAAAAACAAAAGCTTTGCTCTTTCTTTTATTCTAGTCTTCTATCTGTACATCTGCACAGTCTGAAAAAGCCTCCAATACACATTTTTCTTTATTTCTTCATTTTGTTTGATGAATTCTTTTTGAAAGAGCCTCACTCCCCAAAATATAATTTTATGAGTTACGCAGCATAATTTAGTGAGAATCGCTCTTTATACTTAGTCATGAATTAAAGTTATATGCTTTGCCTTTCCATCAGCACTCAATCTTCCCCAAACCACTAGATTACTGAGATCCTGATCTTTAGATACGTGTACCACTTTCATCGCTGTTGATTACTCTTAGGACTTTTATCTGACTTTTATCTTCTTGGGTGGGATATAGTTATAAAATGCACTTCAGAGGATCTTTCCAAGGTGCCCATTGTACAAAATAAATTTTGTTTTGAGACCTCTTTTGATACTACTTCATCAATATGGGAAGTTGCTCAGATATATTCTTATCATTCTTCCTTTTTATGGGAGCAACAACAATTTTTCTGCCCTACAATTCCATTCTCTCTTCCAATATCTTCAGCCTACTTTCCCAGAATTTTCTAAGAAACAAAAAAAAAAATTAGGATCCCATGTGCTTCACCCCTAGTCTTGTTAGAAGTGTATCCTTGCCTTTCTTCCATTGTTTGAACCCTCTCCTCTCTTGAATGACATTTTCAAGGTTATTCCATGCAAAAATATTGATTCATTTATAATGGAAATTTAACTTTTGTTAGTGGATTATTAATTCAACTATTTCTCTTTCACATCTTCATACTCCCTGAGTTCCCCTTAAATCTTTATTCTCTTAGGTAATTTTTCCTTTGATAATTCCTCCTTAACGTTAAAGCAATATTTTGTTCTTTTAAAGTTAGTTTTCTCTTGTCCTAGGAGCATGAAGGCATTAATTCAATATCTATAGTTTCTTAGTGTATCTTGTTCACAAAGTAAATTACCTTGGCTTATATTGAATTTCTAGTTTACCTAAATTATTTTCTTTTTTTCCAAATTATCTTGAACATCTATATTTTTGTTCTAAATTGTCTATTCCCTATTTTCAGCATCTCTCTTATTTTTAAAAGATTCTTCAATATCTATACTAAGTAATCTACTTGCTTGCTCATCATGTTTCTTCTTTGTTTTGCGTTTTATGCTAATTTATTCTCTAAATAGTCCTATTTAATTTTAAATTTATTTTGGAGGAGTTTTTGCTATGTTTTATTATATCTAGGGCCTTGTACATACTTACAATAATTTTTCCCAACTGGGAATTTTTGCTTATTTTCTTCTTTTGAATTATATGTATTGATGAGGTTGCCATCTTTTCTATATTACTTGCTCTTTTTTCCCCTTTGTTTAGACCCAGCCAATATCAGTCTTTTGAAATACATTTTTACATATTATTTTAACTCCTTCTAAGGTATACAATTTTCTGAACTATTTTGTCCCTCACTTTTGCTTCCATGGCACATTTTCTTGTTTTCTGGTAAAGTCAGACTCTTTGAATTAGGAGATATGGAACTTGAACCATGTTGAATGATGGCTCGGTAGTAAGCAGACCATAGCTGTTTTGTTCCTCTACTTTCATCTTAGATGTTAAAGCCTCATCCTTTCTTTTATTCATTAATTTTTTCTCTTTTTCATATACATTGATACAATTTGTAATATTTTTCTGACATTTTACAATCCAGTCTCATCCCTTTTTTATAACCCTTACCTTTTGTCTTAAAATCAATACCAAAGGGGGAAGCTGGGTGGCTCAGTGGATTGAGAGCCAGGCCTAGAGACAGGAGGTCCTAGGTTCAAATCTAGCCTCAGACACTTCCCAGCTGTGTGATCCTGTGCAAGTCACTTAACCCCCGTTGCCTATCACTTACCACTCTTCTGCCTTAGAGCCAATACACAGTAATAACTCCAAGATGGAAGGTAAGGGTTTAAAAAAAAAAACAACTAATCAATACCAAAGCATTAAGAGTGGTTAAGGGCTAGTCAATGGAGTTTAAGTGACTTGCCCAGGGTCACACAGCTAGAAAGCATCTGAGACCAGATTTGAACCTGGGACCTTCAGTCTTTAGGCCTGATTCTCAATCCACTGAGCCACTCAGCTGACTTCTTGATGGAATTGCCCTTCTAAGTCTCCTGACACTCTGCAATCTTGTTTCTTTTCCATTATACCAGGAGTCGGCAATGAATGGCTCTTGAGCCATATCTGGCTCTTTTGAGGACCAGATATGACTCTTTCTGCAGGAGCCATAAAGTCAAATTTTTTTTCAGGCACTATTACAGAAGCGTGCACTGTGAACACTGTAGGGCTCTCATGCAATTACGTTATTTGTTTGTTTGTTTGTTTGTTTTTAAATCCCTTACCTTCTTGGAGTCAATATTGTGTATTGGCTCCAAGGCAGAACAGTGGTAAGGGTAGGTGATGGAGGTCAAGTGACTTGCCCAGGGTCACACAGCTGAGAAGTGTCTGAGGCCAAATTTGAACCTAGGACCTCCCATCTCTAGGCCTGGCTCTCAAACCACTGAGCTAATCAGCTGCCCCTCCGAAATTACATTTTAAAAAATGTGGAGTTTATGGCTCTCACAGCCAAAAAGTTTGCCGACTCCTGCATTACATGATTCAGTATTTTCTGCTTACTGTTCAGTGCATGAGGTATGGATAGGATTATTTCTGTGAAGAAACAAGATAGGGACTGCTCAAGCCTCAACTTTTAATGCTATCATTTCAGATTGTTTGTACAAGGGATGTAGGTGAGCTGGGGTAAGTTTTAGTTGAGTGGCATTCTGATTTTATTATGTAAATGATTATTGATTTATTATGATTAAAAATATGTCCCAGCTCACCTACATCCCTTTTCTAGTGACATCATGCATGAAGGAGCTTCCATTGGTCTATTTCTGCATTGATTATCTTTTAGATTACTCTTAAAAGGGAGCAATTTTTATTGTGGCATAACAATTGATGTAAGTAATCCTTCACCCCTTAAACTGTTTTACATTCAACTAATAGTTTATACAACATCCAGGGGAAAGTGAACTTAAGCTTAGAGAGTCCTTCTATCAAAGGGATAATTCACAGCTCCTATTTTCCAGAAATCTTTACTTCCCCTTTTTGGAGTACCTATGAAGTTCCCCTTAGGTATGATATGGGTGTTACTATGCTTTTTTTTAAACATTTATTAATATTCATTTTTAACATGGTTACATGATTCATGCTCCTCCTTTCCCCTTCACCCCCCCCCCCCCGCACTCCCCCCACCCATGGCCGATGCGCATTTCCACTAGTTTTGTCATGTGTCCTTGATCAAGACCAATTTCCAAATTGTTGGTAGTTGCATTGGTGTGGTAGTTTCGAGTCCACACCCTCAATCATGTCCACCCCGACCCATGTGTTCAAGCAGTTGTTTTTCTTATGTTTCCTCTCCTGCAGTCCTTCCTCTGAATGTGGGTAGCGTCTTTACCATAAATCCCTCAGAATTGTCCTGGGTCATTGTATTGCTGCTGGTACAGAGGTCCATTACATTCAATTTTACCACAGTATATCAGTCTCTGTGTACAGAGTTCTTCTGGCTCTGCTCCTTTCACTCTGCATCTGTTCCCGGAGGTCTCTCCAGTTCGCCTGCAACTCCTCCAGTTTATTATTCCTTTTAGCACAATAGTATTCCATCACCCGCATATACCACAGTTTGTTCAGCCATTCCCCAATTGAAGGACATATCCTCCTTTTCCAATTTGTTGCCACCACAAAAAGCGCAGCTATGAATATTTTCATACTAGTCTGTTTATCTATGATCTCTTTGGGGTACAAACCCAGCAATGGTATGGCTGGATCAAAGGGCAGGCATTCTTTTATAGCCCTTTGAGCATGATTCCAAATTGTCAGCCAGAATGGCTGGATCAGTTCACAGCTCCACCAGCAATGCATTAATGTCCCAATTTTGCCACAATCCCTTCAACATTCATTACTCTCCCCTTCTTTCATTTTAGCCAATCTGCTAGGTGTGAGGTGATACCTCAGGGTTGTTTTGATTTGCATTTCTCTAATTATTAGAGATTTGGAACACTTTCTCATGTGCTTATTGATACTTTTGATTTCTTTACCTGAAAATTGCCTATTCATGTCTCTTGCCCATTTATCAATTGGGGAATGGCTTGATTTTTTATACAATTGCTTTAACTCCTTGTATATTTGAGTAATTAGACCCCTGTCAGAGTTTTTCGTTATAAATATTTTTTCCCAATTTGTTGTTTCCCTTCTGATTTAGACTACATTGTTTTTGTTTGTACAAAAACTTTTTAGTTTAATATAATCAAAACCATTTAATTTACATTTTGT
>NC_058131.1:86676184-86688318 GCF_016433145.1 Gracilinanus agilis
TGGAGGCTGCCAGATCCTGTGTGATCCTGATTGGTGCTCCTTGATATTTGAATTGTCTCTTTCTGGCTTCTTGTAAGATTTTTTCTTTTGCTTGAAAGCTTTTGAATTTGGCAATAATATTTCTAACCGATTTCTTCTCTGGGTCGAATGTAGTGGGTGTTCTATGAATCCTTTTGATGTCTATATTGCCCTCTTGTTGTAGGACTTCAGGGCAATTTTGCTGAATAATTTCTTTTATTACGGAGTCCAGGTTTCTATTAATTTCTGGTTTTTCTGGAAGACCAATTATTCTCAAATTGTCTCTTCTAGACCGGTTTTCTTGGTCTGTCACTCTCTCATTGAGATATTTCATGTTTCCTTCTATTTTTTCACTCTTTTGACTTTGTTTTATTTGTTCTTGTTGTCTTGAGAGATCATTAGCTTCTACTTGCTCAATTCTAGCCTTTAGGGATTGATTTTCGGTTATAATCTTTCGGTTTTCAGCCATAATCCTCTGGTTTTCAGCCATAATCTTCTGGTTTTCGGCCATAGTCTTCTGGTATTCCTTTTCAATCTGGTCATTTCTGGTGTTCAATTGCAAGATTCTACCTTTTAAACAGTTATTTTCTTGCCAGATCTCTTTCATTTTCCTCAAAATCTCAGTTTTGAACTCTTCCATAGCTTGTGAGGAATTTTCCTTATTTGAGGAGGGTCCCGATGCTTGTTTGTTCACCTCCTCTGTTTGCTCGGTTGTCTGGATTTTCTCTGTGTAAAAGTTGTCGAGTGTTAAAGGCTTCTTTTTCTTGTTGTTATTCTTTCTCTTCTGAGTTTCCTGATTCTGGGTAGCCATCATTAGCCCAGCAGCTTCTCAGGTTTATCCTCACGCTCAGTGTCTGTCCGCTGTCTATTGGCTCCTGAGGTCTGAGTTCTGGTTTTTTCCAAGGTCAAGCCCCCTGGTGGACTCCCTTGCTTGATCCTCTGCAGGAGGTTCCTTTACAAGTCTCAGGGCGCTGCTTCCACAGTTGTATACCCGTCTGCACTGGTTCCTCACTCAGGTTTTCAGAGCTTTAGTTCCTGGTTGTATCTGCCTCCACCCACGCCTTCGCCCGTGCCTGTGCTCTCAGCCCGCGCTCTGAGCCCGGCGTCCACTCTCTGCTCCTGTGCTCAGATTTTGGGTGCGTTCTTTGGCTTATTGGGGTCCTAAATCTTGCTGCTCTCAGGAACAGGCCCCGGAGCTGCCAATGACTCGATGGGTGCCCCAAACTTGCTCTATTTCTTTTTAGTTGGCTTAGGCACTATAGATTTTGGGTGTAGAGGGGGTGGGGTTGGGGTGGTTGCTCAGCCAGTGATTTAGTGAGAGCTGTTTCACCCCTTTATAGCGTGGAAATGCCTCGATTCCACGTACCTTCCATGCTGTGCCCTGTTGTGGTGTTTCTCCTTTCATCTGAACTTGTTTTTATGTCCCCTTGAGGAGTTTTGTGTGTTTCGCTCAGGAGAGGTTAAGAGCTGCTTCTTACTCTGCTGCCATCTTAACCCAGAACCACTTTACTATGCTTTTTGTAGAGACCTAAGGCTTCCCTTTGAGTGCATCTAATTGAATCTCAATACCTCCTACTGATTTCTTTGATCAAGTGACTTGAAATCAGTTTCTTGGATACCAAGCCATAAGAGACTGAAAGTTCATTATAAATAATTTTTAACTAAACCTTATAGTTTTATAAGACAATGGATTTTAATTGAGTCCCAGTCACTAGTAGTTAAAAATAGATTTAATCTTTTTTAGCTTTTTAACACCCTGGCTATGTCCAGACATTCTTTTCCAAGTGTGGTAGCTATGACAGCCTTGGCCAAGACAAAAGAGGTGCCATGTCTCCATTATTATTGAGAGAATTTCTGTCTTTAACCTTTAGTGGATGGAATCTGAGATGGCTAACTCTAAAATAAAAAGCCCAGGAGGCAGTAGCAGAGAGAAGACACGAGATCAAGAGAGATACCCAGTAATAACAATACTGAGGCTATATTCAAAGCTCAGAAAAGAGAAGCAGTGTCCAGATGAGAGAGCATCCCTGGAACCATGGCAATGTCTTTAGAAGAGATGACAAGTCCAATGAAGAGAAGAAACCCAATACTCAACTGTGAGAAGCAAAGAACAGTAGGATAACACCATGACATAAAAAGAGAAAGCTATCTCCTCATGGGTACTTGTACCTGGCTACTCATATCTTCTATGCATATCCCTTCATGCATATGCACTGACTACAGAAATTCCTTAAATTTCTGCTCTCTCTATGTGTTCTCTGGACCATTGTATTCTTGTTCTGTATATCTTTCCTTACCAATTGTATGGTAACTCATGGCAAAGTATACTTTGTATTCAATGAGAGTAGAGAAGACTTTTCTCTTGTTATTTGCCACACTGTGATATTGTTTAGCTAAAATGGTATTTATTTGAATACATATGTCGTTTGGTTAATAATAGCCAGTAAATAGTCAACGCTTCATTGATAAAGTAATAATAACCACTTGGATGGGGGCTTATGGTTTACATTTTGAGTAGGTAGCTGAGCCACAGAATATTTCAAGGGCTAGGACAATTTTTTCTGATTGTTCATGAGTGGGGAGAGTTCATCCAGGGGCTGCATATTTGTTTTAGCATATATTGAACTCAAATTATGTGTAAAACTTTGTCCTTAGACACTTTAGAAAGTATATAGGGAAGAGAGTAATTAAAGGAGATAAGACACATACACTAAAACAAATCAGCAGACCTAAATGAAGTACTCGAGTCCACTTTACTACCGAAGCTTTTACTGTTTATTGGCTATTATTAATCAGAACAACATATGTATTAAATAAATCCCATTTAAGCTAAACAAGGTGGTAATATGGTAAATAACAAGGAGAGATTATTAGTTCCCAATTTCTTGCTACTGCAAATTTTCTCCTTTTCCTATTAGAGGCAAGGTTCTTTGTATATTATTTTAGCATCTATCATGAAATCATCTTGTCAACTATCAATTAGAATGATTTAAAGATAAAGTTAGTTGAATGCTCAGTGAAAATTTCTTCTCTCTGCTTTAGTCAATGCTAATTCATGAACTTCCCCTTCTTTGTTTTATTTTGCTTTTTTCCAAGTTTAATAAAGGTTTCCAAAGCTTTTAGTAAGGAATATCCTCTTTCAATGTGTAAAACAAATATTTTCTTCTTGACTTAAGAATAATTTTTAATCTTTTCTGGGAAAAAGAATTTTGGCTTTAAAAGTTGCATTTAGAATTAATGTTTTCATTTCAAATTACTCTTAAAAATATTTCTTTAATTAATTAATTAAGAATATTTTCCCATGGTTACATGATTCATGCTCTTTCCCTTCCCTTCTCTCTCCCTCCTCCCAGAGCTGATGAGCAATTACACTGAGTTTTACATGTTGTTCAAAACATATTTCCATATTATTAGTATTTGCAATAGAGTGATCATTTAAAGTCAACATCCCCAGTCATATGCCCATTGAACTGACAAATTGTTCTTTTTAACAAAAGATTCAGGTTTTTAAATTCACATACAAAAATATTATGAAGAAAAAATGATTTTATTATTTTGGTGTCTGATTTCATTCTTGGTGCAGAACCTGGAAAATTTTCTTTCTGATTATTCTCGACATTCTAATTTATCAAACATGACTATCTGCTTTCTTGCTATGGTACCTTAGTTCTATCCATTATCATGGTCAATATTTTTCAGATACCTTCATGTGAAAGACAAAGTTAGTATGAAATCGTGGTTTTATGACCCAAATTGTTATCCTTCTGTGAGCTAGTGCTTTTTGAACAGAACTGCAGGAGTACAAAATACAATAATCAATGGCAAGATTTAATGAAGACAACATCTTGTGGGGTGAAAAATCTTTTTCTTGTTAAGACGAAGAGCCAATTTGTCATTACAGTTATGTATAAGAATAAAATTTTAAAGTTATATATTCTCTGAGTTAAGGCGGACAAAGATCTCATTGAGAATCTCTTAGCTAGACCCTATTAAATCACTAAAGAATAAAGTTTTAATGATTTTTACAGTTTAAAAAACTGTGCTAGAAATGATCAGAACACTGGAAAGAAATGATTTTCTTTTAATGTTTATGGGAAAGAGAAAAAGAGGAAATCTGGACACAGTCTAACACTTTCTTTAAATTAGAGAAAAGTTATTGAAAAATGTTGAAAGGAAATATAGGTAGGATCCTATGGAATAAAATTCTATAGAGGTCAGTTCCAGAAGTACGGAAGATGTCAGAATATTAATTACAATGGGGAAGGAAAATAGTATATTTTTGACAAAAATTAATGATGATGTGTAAAAATCATATCCACTATTTTGAGTTTTAAAAATAAATTTAGAAAAAATAGAAGATAGAAAAAATAACAAATGTAGTTATCTGTGTGGCATGAACTAGTAAAATGTCAGAATGAGATAAGGCTCATAAGTAGTAAAAGTAAGAATAATGAAGTTATTTTTTATTGCCATATAAAGGGAGAAAAAAGAATGACTAAAGAAGAAATAGTACCTTTTTAAAAAATAATACAGTGGATTATATTGGCCCATACTGAAAAGATCAGAAGTTCTTAATTTCTATTTTCTTGATGTGCTTATTTGACAAAGACAGTGATCCTTAAACAAGGAATAACAGGAAAAAATGACTAAAGATTTTATATACAACATGAGTAAAGGGATATAAAAAAGGTATCCAAATACCTCTTTTAAAGAATTGAATTCCAAATTCTCTTTTCCTCCCACCCTGGCTGCTCTGTCCATTCTCCCTGAGATAGTAATCTGATATAGCTTTTACATGTGTAATTATGTTAAACATTTTTTCATATCAGTCATTTTGAGGAAAATATTTCAAACAAAAGTAAAGGAAAAAAGAAAATGAAATATAATATGTTTTGGTCTGTATTCAGAATCTATCAGTTTCTTCTTTGGAGGTGAATGGCATTTATTATCATAAATCTTTGTGAATAACTTCAATAGTATTATTGAGAATAGCCAGGTCTTTCACACATTTTTTCATCAAACAATTTTGCTGTTACCAAGAACAATGTTCTTGTTCTCCTTATTTCCCTCTACATTAGTACATGTAAGTCTTTGCATGTTTTTTGAAATCATGCTGTCATTTCTTATGACACATTTATATTTCATAATAATCATACACTACAACTTGTTTAGTCATTCCCCAGTTAAAGAACATTCTCTTAATTTCTAATTCTTTGCTAACACAAAAAAAGAGTTGCTACAAATGCATTTCATGAAAAGGTCTTTCCTCTCTTTTTGAGATCTCTTCAAGACACAGTCCTAGTAGTGGTATTGCTGGATCAAAGGGTATGTACAGTGTGAAATATTTTGGTCATAGTTATAAAAATGATTGGATCATGTCACAAATCCACCAACAGTGCATTAGTGTCCCAATTGTCCTACATTCCCTTAGCATTTATCATTTATCATTTTCTGTCATATTGGCCAAATTGATAGGTGTGAGGTGGTGCCTCAGAGTCGGTTTAATTTGCAATTGTCCAACAAGTACCTAATTGTTTTTGGTTAACTGGAGCTACCTAGTATAGATAGACTAAAGTCTAGGCTACTGAATTGGCAGTAGGAAATGTGTGTAAAAGCTATCCTAAGATAGGATGAGTACAAATGCTGTCATAATTCTTCCCTTCCCCAAAAAAGGAAAAGGAGGGAGAAGAGGAGAAAAGAGAGTTTGCCAATAATAGGTTGGTATTTTTGACTTTTATCTTAGGAACAATTCTAGAATCATTAAAGAAATAGCTAATGAAAATCTAGAAAGGGCAATTATGATCACAAAGAGCCAACACGATTTCACGGAAAGTCAATATTATCAGACTAATCCCATTTCCTTTTATGACAATATGAATGGAGAGATCAGATTCAACAGAACTTTTGATGACTTTTCCTATGTTATTCTTGTAAGGAAGATGAAGATATAGATTCAGAATTGATTGGATGACAGGACTAAAAATAAGTAGTTGTAAATGTTTCAACATCAACGAGGCAATAGGTCTCCAATGGTATATCCCATGCAATTGTGCTTGATCCCATGCTTATCCAATCCATGACTTGACAAAGGTATAGGTTCTAAGCCTATGGTGTGCAAAAAAACCAGAGATGAGTGGAGGGATGGTTTACTTCTTTGGCACTCTAGAGCCTTGAGGTAATTTTGAGATGAAATTCAATAAAGAGAAAAGTAAAATATTAGATCTGTATTTAAAATCATCACCTCAAACAGGAAGGTGTGATTGGAAGTTGTTTATTTTAAAATAAGCTTTTATTCATATCTTTTGTCTTTTTAATATCACTAAAATTTTTCCCTATTGTCCTTCACTCACCTCTTTACATATTACAAATATAACAGTTTAAAGGAAAAAAAATAAGAATTATAAGCAGCAAAATTGATCAATGTAATGAAAATATTTGAAAATATATGCAATCAACCTGTCTTGGATGCACTTTCCCTCACTTATGAAAAATGGACAGGTAGGAGGGTCTCCTCTAATATCTCTTCTTTGTAGAGCTTTTATTCTTTTGAATTATGTAATTCTTTCTTTTGATTTTTTTTGGGTTTGTATTTCCATTTACATAGTAGTAGTCATTGTTTTCTTGTCTTTGCTTCAATCTGCATCAGTTCTTGAACATCTTTCCTTGTTTCTATGTATTTAGTATTTTACCTATTTCTTGTGGTTTTCTAATATTCCATTTAATAAATGCCTTTTTTAGCTATCTCCCAATTGATAAATATCTATTTTATTTTCTGTTTCTTTGCAATCAATCAAGGTACTTTTGTAAATATTTTGATGTTCATAGGAACTTTCTTTGACTCAATGGTCTCAATTTCATGTGAGTAGGAGCAGAATGTGGGATTATAAATATTTTACTGTTTTTATTTGCCACTTCAAAATTGCTTCCAAAAATAGCTGTATTGATAAACAGCTTCACTAACAATTCACTAATGTTACTTTTCCCTATAACTCTTCCAGCATTGATTATTATTATCTTGTGTTGTTTTTGCCAGTTTATAGGGTAAGGTGAAACTTCAGACTTATTTTGATCTGCATTTCCCTCAAATATATTTGTTAGTCTTTCACATCATCATTAAGAGCTTGCATTTTTCTTTTGAGAATTGCTGGTTTGTGTAATTTGATAACTTATCTATTGGAGAAAGTTTGAAGTAATTTTCTTGAGAAAATGGTAGGTTTAAAGGACTGAAAGCAGAATATTAATCAGTAACATAATGTAACAGACCAAAATAGTTCTAAGATCTTGGATTTCATTAAGAGATTTCTAGATCCCAGAAATGGAGGTCACAATCCCATGTCTACTTCTTGGCATTTTGCTTTAAGAAGTATAGTGCTGACCCAGTAAGTGTCAACTGGAGGGCAACTAGTTTGGTGAAGGACCTGAGCACACACTGAATCAGGACCACTTGAAGGACTAGTTTTTAGTTTAGCCAGAAATTAGAAGACTCAGAGAGCACATGATAACTCTTTTCAACATGAAGAAGAAATTAACTTGTTCTTTAGGGTTCAAGAGAGAAGACTTAGAAACAATGGGTGGCAGCTATGAAAAGACACATTTTCCTTGACATAAAGAAAACATGCTCATATTAGATCTGACCAAAGCTGAAGTGGGCTATTTGGAGAAATGATTGCTTGGACCCTCTCTTTGGCACGTTGGATGACCACTTGTCATTAGCAGTATCATGTGGATTCTTTTTGAGTATTTGTTAAATTAGATTAAAACCGAAGTCCTCACTGACTGTAGTATTTTGTGATTATATATTTACAAAAAGGAAATTAGGGCTAAAGTAGTTAATTATAATAGCTGACATGTAAGTAGAACCTTAAAGTTTTAAAAGCATTTTGCATATTTTATATCCCTTAATATTAACAACTTTGTGAAATAGACATTCCTATTAGCTCAGTTTAAAGAAACAGGCTGAGAGGTTAAATTAAATCAAAAGTTTAGAATATTAAAAGACAGAGAAAGGAGAGTGATTGGGGAGAGACAGAGAAAGAAAGAGAGAAAGAGAGAGACAGAGAGACAGAGAGACAGAGAGACAGAGAGAGAGAGAGAGAGAGAGAGAGAGAGAGAGAGAGAGAGAGAGAGAGAGAGAGAATGGCTTCTGTCCTCAATGAATTTAATTCTATTAGGGTGATACAACACTTGATTACACCAATGCTATCATGTTGTATCATCTTAAGAAAAATAAAGCTTATTGAAAAGAAAGAGGATTTTTCTTTTTTAAAGGTAAATATAATACAGGATAGGGATTAAAGACCATAAAGGGTGACAAAATGACATAATGGATAAAATATTGACCTTGGAGACATTCTTGGTTTCAAGCCTTGCCTCTGACTCATATTGGAGGGCAAGTGATTTCACCTTTCACTACTCCAGACAAATTTCTAAGACTTTAAGTTTCAGATAAGTTGTTGATCAACTTCATTGAACAGTTTCCATACTGCAGAAATGGACTTTTGCCTCCCGAATAAATAAGTAACTAAAATGCTTGCCCAAATTGATGTCAGAAAGAAATGCAGTGTCTTATATAACACTAATGTGACCTTCTCTATAGCTGTGTTGCTAATGAGGTAACCTTTATATTTAGGGATGTATGTATTTGGAATCATGGAACACTGTGTAGATGATTAAATCTTCAAACAAAAGAGCTATTTGAATATACATAGTGAGTGAACATATCCTAAGAAGAGTTTACTCTCTCTGGCTTAGGAGGCAGATATGTTGAATATTAAGTGTGTTCACACAGAGGGCAAGTCTTTGCCATTTCTACTTAATTGCCACAAATCTTCTCTAAATTTTGTCCCATGACATCAGTTTTTTTTAAGATTTCTTATTTCATCATTATAGGGAGTTACTGATAAGGAAGTTCATCCACTAAAGCAGCTCTCTGTGTTCTCTGCAATATATTATTTAAGAGAGTTGTCAGAGTTGGGTGGAGGAAAGTTGCAATAAAAGATTAAATCACTCATCCAGGATCACGTAGCCATTGTGTCAAAGGTGGAAGAAGCTCCAAGGTTGCTTCTCTATGCTCAAAACCAAATTGACTCATAGAAAGGCATTATACAAGCTATCACAAGAGCTGTATACATTGATAAAGTAATAGAAAATTTCCTTTTACAGTAACAGATTTACAGCTAGTATTTCAACCATCCTCCTGATGAACATCTCTAGAGCTCTCCTGATGGTATAAAAAAGGTGATTATTCAGAATTGGTTTATAGGCAAATGACAGAAATGAGGGAATGTTTTGAATTGAATTGAATTGAATTGAATTTGAATTGACAGAATTGAAAAGACTTTGCTAATATTATTTTGTAGAATGACTGTCCATCTTCAGCAGGCATGTTTTTGTTTTCTTTCTGCCTTGAATGAATGGACTTGCTCGCAGTCAGAAAGACAGATTTTGGCCAAGGCAGGGCTTGAAACCGTCTTCCTGATTTTGTGTATGGTTTCTTCCTGACAAGACCTTTCTTCTACAGTTAGAATTTTCAAATTGCTTAAACTAAATAAGTTACTGATATTTCAAGTACTGAAATAAGAAACATGCTAGTGATTACATTTTTCTCAAAAGATGTTGTTTTGAGGGCAGTCAATTTTTTAACAATTTAATAATTTCTGATTTCATTGTGATGGTTACTCCCTTAAAATATACAAATTGTAAACCTTCCACAATTGGAGGCTGTGAAAATTTTTCTGGAAAAAAACAAACTACCTCATCTAATCTTTGTTATGATGAGTAGCTTCTGAGTTGGTCCTGAGATAACTGTTGTGGTCTGTTTCCATGTCATTCCCCTACATGAAACTTTCCTTAGATGAAAAGACTTGCTGGGACTTGGGTTCTGCTAATACAGCTATAGAGAATTCAGAGTATGTTACAAAAGACAATGAAGTAATAGGAGCAGGGCCTTCCGTAAAGGTCCATACTTTAAATAAATTTTGAAAGAAAATTAATGTTTCCTACCCCCAAATTCATTAACATGGCAAAATATATCAGTGCTGTTTTACAGGATGATGTTTATCAATTTTTAGATTTTAAATATCCTAGTTAAGGAAATAAGCACTAAATTCCACTTTACAAAAGGAGTAGGCAGTTGAAGTTCTTGGAGTTGTCAATTCTCACTACTTTTCTTCAGTCAGCTTTACTTGAGTCGGAAATGATGACTCCTCTTCCCATATGGAGTTCAGCCCAGCCTTTAGGCTTCTACTGTCTCCAAGACCATGATAAGGATACTTCTTTTTTGTTTTGCTCTTTGATCTTTCAACATCCAGGTGAAGTGTCTGTCCTTCCCACAAGCCTTCCCTATCTGTTTCAGCACCCTTCATTTATATTCCCACTAAATATCCAGTTCACATTATAATGTCTACTACTTAGTTGTTGAAGGCCTGCCAGTCATCTCCTTAGGAACACTGTTAGTTATTAAGCTAGGAGATTTTTTCTAATGTTTTTTGTTTTTCCTACTCTTCTTCAGAATTCGTTCAAATGTTGGAACATATGGGTGCTCAATAAGTATTTTTTGATTTGTGGATCAAATTAATTCTATTTTCTCCATAATAATAAAGAAGCTATACTCAAACACATTTTATTACTTCTTTTTCCTTTTCAAACATAATAAGTATCTCTCTCTGTTTCTATCTCTCCCTTTCTCTTTCACTCTCTCTCTCTCTCTCTGATTTATTAAATAGTATAAATCACTATGAATCCCAATACAAATCAGGTTAGTCTTGGGTAGATGAAGCAAATAGAATGAGGCAGTGAAATATTGAGGAGAGAGCACCAGTATAAAGTGAGCAAATAATATTTGACTCTTATATTTACTAAATTTTTGACTGTGTTAATTAATCTCTCAAATATAAATTTCTTAAAAATAATTTTCATATACTACAAATATGTAACATATTACATACATGTAAATATAACTTAAAACACTGTTTTCAGAAGAGAAAGCAAAAGGTCAGAGCAGTTAAAACACTTGCCTATGATCACACAGCTAGTACACAAAAAAGGCAAGTTTGTAGTCATAGCTATCTGTCACTGTAGCTTGTCTTTATCACCACAAATCTACTGCATTCCAATTAACTATTTCAACTATAAAATAGGGGAAATAAGACCAGTCTCACAGCTGTGAGGGGAATACTTTGCAACGCTTGGCATTCTGGGTAAATGCAAGTTATTATCGACATTGGTATAGAACATCTGGAGAAAATTTATAGCTTCAGATTTCAGATTCTTTCCTCAACTGATATAAATAACTTGCTATGGACAAAATGCTTAAAGAATATTCTAAATGCCAAAAAAATATTTTAGGTAAAAAAAAACCACCACCCTGAGTGGGATTTCTTCCCACTATTTTGGGGAGTATATTTGAAGAAACTGATAAACAGAATAGTGATATGACTTGTCTAAGGTAATTCAGTAAGGAGCAGAGCCAAGTCTCAAATCTAGGCTGACTTATAGTCCAGTTATCATTCCCCAAACAGTGCTACTTTGTCCAATAAATATAGATTTGATTAAATCTTATGAAATTTCTGTTGTGATTTGGAAATATTCGATAAATACCAATTAGTTTGTGAGAAACAAAGGAGAAGCCTACTCTTTGCCTACTTCATAATTATATAGAAACAAATTAGTCAGTTTCAATATATTAGATGCAGCTTCAAATTTTTGACAATAAAAATTAATGGAGAATAAGAATGTAAGGCTATTTTTGAAAAAAAATAAAATTGAACAGTCTTCATGTCAAAAATAATCAGTTCGATGGATTAGAAACTTCATATGATCTTGATTTACTATTTTTGATTTTTGAATCCCTCTAATGGAAAATCAGAAAAACTTCTGATGTTAACTCTTCTGAAACAGATCTGTTTATGTAATGGCTGTAAGGGCAAAATGTTACTACTGTTTAACTATTCTGGGAATTATGTTTCTGACCATTACAAAATTATACTGAATTTTTGTTTTATAAAAGCTTCTAGGATTAGATTTCTCTCTCTCTCTCTCTCTCTCTCTCTCTCTCTCTCTCTCTCTCTCTCTCTCTCTCTCTCTCTCTCTCTCTCTCTCTCTCTCTCTCTCTCTCT